>NC_057800.1:76844995-77130078 GCF_018294505.1 Triticum aestivum
CAGGTGGGCTCGGGGGGGCCCGATCCGGGCTCAACCGGGCCGGCAGCGGAGGGAGGCGGCCGGGCGAATGGGGAGGTGCCACGTGGCGGCGGAGGCGCGGGTCGGACACGTCCGGCCCGGCGATTTTTGTCCGGCGGTGGAGAGGGAGCGGGGCTAGGGTTAGGGATCCGGAATTTTCGGGGGAGTGCACCTATTTATAGATAGAGGGAGCTAGGAGAGTCCAAATGAGGTGCGGTTTTCGGCCACACGATCATGATCGAACACTCTAGATGATGGAGAGGGTTTAGGTGGGTTTTGCACCAAATTGGAGGGGTGTTGGGCTGCAACACACATGAGGCCTTCTCGGTCCCTCGGTTAACCGCTGGAGCATCAAACGAAGTCCAAATGGTACGAAACTTGACAGGCGGTCTACCGGTAGTAAACCAAGGCCGCTTGGCAAGTCTCGATACAATCCAAAAATGTTTAATCCCCACACACGAAAGGAAGGTAGAAAGGACCACCGGAGGAGATAGGAGCGCCGGAATGCAAAACGGACAACGGGGAAAATGCTCGGATGCATGAGACGAACATGTATGCAAATGCAATACACATGATGACATGATATGAGATGCATGACAACGACAACAACACACGGAGAAAAAAACCCGAACCCGAGGAAATAAAATAACTTAGCGCTAGAAACGGCAAGGGTTGGAGTACATATTAGGTAAATTACATCCGGGGTGTTACAACACTCCACCAATACGAAAGGATCTCGTCCCGAGATCTAGGACTGGAAAAACACCGAGTACTCAGAACAGAGGTGATCCTCGCATTCCCAGGTGGCTTCACGGTCGGAATGGTGTGACCACTTGACTTTGAGGAATTTGATTGACTTATTGCGAGTCTTGCGTTCAGTCTCTTCAAGAATAGCAACTGGGTGCTCACGATAAGAGAGGTCTTCTTGGAGATCAATGTCCTCAAAGTTGACGGTGCGGTCAGGAGTCTTGAAGCACTTGCGGAGCTGAGAAACATGGAACACGTCATGCACATTTGCAAAGTTTGAAGGAAGCTCGAGTTGAAAGGCGAGATCGCCTCTCTTGCTGACGATCTTGAAAGGTCCCACGTATCTAGGGGCAAGCTTCCCTTTGATACCGAAGCGATGAGTACCTTTCATTGGAGAGACGCGGAGGTACACATGATCTCCAATCTCGAAATCCAAATCACGGTGCTTACTATCATAGTAGCTCTTCTGGCGCGATTGCGCTGCTTTGAGGTTATCACGAATGACTTTGCACATCTCCTCTGCCTCTGTGATTAAGTCATTTCCGAGAAGTTGACGTTCACCGGTTTCTGACCAGTTGAGTGGGGTACGGCACTTCCTTCCATATAGGATTTCGAATGGGGCCTTGCCCGAACTTGCTTGAAAACTGTTGTTATAGGAGAATTCGGCGTATGGAAGACAATCTTCCCACTTCATGCCGAAGGAGATCACACAAGCTCTGAGCATATCTTCAAGAATCTGATTGACACGCTCGACTTGACCGCTAGTTTGAGGATGGAAAGCTGTGCTGAAGCAAATGTTGGTGCCCATGGCCTTCTGAAAAGAATACCAAAACTTGGAGGTAAAGATGCTGCCACGGTCTGAAGAGATCACCTGTGGAATACCGTGCAGAGAGACAATACGAGAGGTATAGAGTTCCGCCAATTGAGCTGCAGTGATTGACTCTTTGATAGGCAGAAAGTGAGCCACTTTAGTGAGTTTGTCGAAGACAACGAATATAGCATCATTGCCATGCTTGGACTTTGGAAACCCAGTCACGAAGTCCATCTCAATGTGGTCAAACTTCCATTCTGGAATGGCAAGAGGTTGGAGGAGACCAGCTGGCCTTTGGTGTTCTGCCTTCACTCTTCTGCAGACATCACACTCATTCACGAACTGAGCAATCTCCCGCTTCATTCGAGTCCACCAATAAGCCCGCTTAAGGTCCTGATACATCTTCGTGCTCCTAGGGTGGATGGAGAGGAGTGAATTGTGCGCCTCATTCATGATAACCTTACAAAGATCACCTTTGGGCACAACAATACAATCCTCGAAGAAGAGAGTATCCTGGTCATCAAGGCGGTAGCACTTGTACTTGGGTTGGCTCTTGGCAATTCCAATCTTCACCTTCTTCACCATAGCATCAAGAAGTTGAGCCTCGCGAATCTGATCTTCCAAGGTAGGAGAGACTTGAAGGTTGGCGAGGAAACCTTGAGGAACAACTTGCAGATTGAGTTTGCAGAAAGCTTCACAAAGCTCGGGTTGATAAGGCTTGAGAATCAGACTGTTGCAATAAGCCTTCCTGCTCAAAGCGTCAGCAATCACATTGGCCTTGCCTGGAGTATACTCGATACTCGGATTATACTCTTGAATCATTTCAACCCAGCGAGTCTGCTTGAGGTTGAGATTAGGCTGAGTGAAGATGTACTTGAGACTCTTGTGGTCAGTGAAGATGTCCACTTTTCTTCCCAATAAGAGATGTCTCCAAGTCAAAAGAGCATGCGAAACTGCCGCCAACTCGAGGTCATGAGTGGGGTAGTTCTTCTCGTTGGGCTTCAACTGGCGAGAGGTATAAGCTACAACTTTCTTCTCTTGCATCAACACTGCACCAAGACCTTGAAGAGAGGCATTGCAGAAGACCTCGAACAGTTTGGATTCATCAGGAGGAGTCAGAACTGGAGCAGTGACCAATTTCTCTTTCAAAGTGTTGAAAGCGATGTCACATTCCGGAGACCAAACGTACTTGACGTGCTTCTGGAGAAGGTTTGAAAGAGGCTTCGCAATCTTTGAAAAGTTCTCAATGAACCTTCGATAGTAGCTTGCGAGACCGAGGAAGCAACGGAGTTGCTTCACGTTCTGAGGTGGTTCCCAATTCACAATTGCAGACACCTTCTCAGGATTCACCGCAATGCCCTTGACAGAGATGATATGCCCAAGATAAAGAACCTCATCGAGCCAAAACTCGCACTTTGAGAACTTGGCATAGAACTGATGTTCCCTGAGCATATCGAGCACCAAACGCAAGTGCTTGGCATGATCTTCCTTGTTCTTCGAAAAGACCAGAATGTCGTCGAGATAGACCAAAACGAAGTCATTTGTGTAGGCGTTGAAGATAAAGTTCATCATGCGAGAGAAAGTCGGAGGAGCATTGACAAGGCCAAAATACATGACAGTGTATTCATATGAACCATAGCTTGTTCTGAAAGCCATCTTGGGAATATCTTGCTCACGGGTTCGAATCTGATGATACCCCATACGGAGATCAAGCTTGGAGAATACTTGGGCACCTTTGAGTTGTTCAAACAGCTCGTTGATGTTGGGAAGTGGGTACTTGTTCTTGATAGTCTTCTTTTTCAATGGACGGTAGTCAACACAAAGTTGGTCCGTTCCATCCTTCTTCTTCACAAAAAGTACTCCACAACCCCATGGAGAAGAACTAGGTGGGATGAGACCCATTCTCTCTTGAATATCGAGTTGCTTCTTCAGCTCCTTCAACTCTTCAGGTCCGAGCTTGTAAGGACGCTTGCAAACCGGTTCCGTGCCAGGCTCAAGATCAATGACGAATTCAACTGGCCAGTGCGGAGGCATTCCTGGAAGCTCTTCTAGAAAGACATCTTGATATTCGCAAATGACTGGAATTTGAGAGATGGCATCGAGTTCACCCTTCTCATTGAGAGAAAACATGCGGATGGTATTATCCCGAGCGGCAAAGACAATTACATCCTCAGACGAATGAGTCAATTGAATCTACCTGGCTGCACAATCAAGCTGAGCCTTGTGCTTAGAAAGCCAGTCCATTCCAAGAATAAGATCAATATCCGAGTTACCAAGGACCATTGGAGAAGCCAGAAACTTAAAATCACCCATCATGCTAGAAATATCCGGAATCTCGTAGTTTGTGAGCAAACATCTACCCGGAGAGACAACTGCTAACGGTTTATGCAAAACTTGAGAATACCACCCATGCTTAGATGCAAAAGGTCTCGAGATGAAACAATGTGGTGCACCAGTGTCAAAAAGTACTTTTGCAGGAACATCGTTAACAGGAAGGTTACCCATGATGACATCTGACGAGTCCTCTGCCTGAGCTGCATTCAGCATGTTGACCCTGGCGTACTTGGTGTTATGCTTGACCACAGCTGTACTTGCCGATCTCATAGGAGGAGGAGGAGGGACATGCCTCTGATTGAAGCATTTGTTGGCATAGTGACCCTTCTGTTGGCACTTGTTGCACGTGACCTCTTAAAGCGGACGGTGATACGGACCACTCGATCTTGGAGCTTGAGACGAGGTCTTGTTCTGAAAGCCAGGGTTGGGTGGGTGGGAAGATCCACTGCCACCTTTGCTCTTCTGTTGATATGGCTGACGGAACGGAGTAGGAGGAAGCCAATACTTCTGCTGCTTAGCCACTTGAGTAGAGGAAGAAGGAGTAGCATCTCTAACTCGCTTCTTGGAAGCATCACACTTCAGTTGAGCAGCCTCTTGCTTCAATGCCATGTTTTATAACTCATCGTACCTCAAGGGCTCAAAGAGAACAAGAGCTAGCTGGATTTCTTCTCTGAGACCACCCCTGAACTGGTATATCATGCTCTTCTCATCAGGGACGTCCTGCTTAGCAAAGCGGGCGAGCTTCTGAAACAACTTGTTGTAGTCATAGGCAGACAAAGAGCCTTGCTTCAGGTTGCGGAATTCCTCACGCTTGCTTTCAACCATGCTCTGAGGAATATGATGAGCTTTGAAGTCCTGACGGAATTGATCCCAGGTAATCACACGGCCTCCTATGGAATCTTTGTACTGCTGAAACCATTCTGCAGCTTGGTCTTTGAGTTGGAAGGAAGCGAACTTGACAAAATCCTCAGGCCTGACATTACTGCACTCAAAATGCTTGCACAAGTCCACTAGCCAATCGTCAGCATCAGTTGCCTCAACACAATTGCTGAAGGTCTTTGGCTGGTTAGCAAGGAACTGGTTGAGTGTAGCAAAGTGATTCTGATTGTTGCCTTGGTTGCCTTGGTTCGCTTGGTAGCGCTCTTGAAGAATTTGCATGATCAACTGCGTGTTTGCATTGGTAGAGGCCATCACAGCTTACCATGCCTCCAGAGGTGGAGGTGGTGGTGGCGGATCAGGATTCGGAGTCGTGCGCGTAGGAGGAGCCATCCTGAATAGGTTGACATCCATTAGCACATTGACAGATAAAATTGAAGCTGAATCAAGCAGGTTGAAATTGCAACATATAGTCTTCACATCCGAACAAAATGAACGAATGCATTCCAATTGAAATGGTCACATATCCATAAATTGAGAAGCCACTTAGAATTTAGGTAGAGGAATAAAATCAACAAGGTACGGAGCAAGATCGAATACTCGGTAAAGATCACCCAATCTCAACCAAATATCCGTGGAAGAAGAACTAGAGCTACGATAATTCCCACCTATGAAACTCCCGAACCTTTTCGGTTATGCAATCAGGTGTTTGGGATACATGGGAAGCATAATATCTCACCCAAATCTAGCAAATCCTACATCCAGCTGTATCCATCCTTCAACACATAACCGAGAAAAACTTCGGAAATCGTCTACCTCAACCTTCGAAAAGCATCCGTTATACAAGTTATGGCAATACTCCCGAACTCCCGTCCCAGTACTGGGTGGCGTCGAGGTTATCTCACCAGCAACTGCATAAAAGAGATTTTCAATGTCGGCGAACTAAACTCAGGTATTCCAGAACTGCAACGATAAAATTGTGACGACAACACCTTGATGCTCAATCCCCGGGACACTGCCACAACCCCTAAATGACAGGAGGCACCTAGAACAATGTTCTCGTCACAAAACCATCAGAACGTACCAAAATAAAAGATCAACCCCAACATGCGACATGGACCCGATCGCCCCAACTGGGCACCACTACTGATCATCAGGGAAAGACACATAGTAACGACGGGAGTCTTCGTCGAACTCCCACTTGAGCTCAAGCGCATCATCTGGAACGGACTCATCGGGCCCTGCATATGGTTTGGAAGTAATCTGTGAGCCACGGGGACTCAGCAATCTCGCACCCTCACGATCAAGACTATTTAAGCTTATAGGTAAGGCAAGGTAATATGTGGAGCTGCAGCAAGCGACTAGCATATATGGTGGCTAACCTGTTCACAAAAGAGAGCGAGAAGAGGAGGCAAAGCACGAATGAAGAACTAGAGAACAATCTACGGCAAACATTACTCCAACACTGTGTTCACTTCCTGGACTCCACCGAGAAGAGACCATCACGGTAACACACTCAGTTGATTCATTTTAATTAAGTTAAGGTTCAAGTTATCTTCAACCGGACATTAACAAATTCCCATCTGCCCATAACTGCGGGCACGACTTTCGAAAGTTCAAAACCCTGCAGGGGAGTCCCAACTTAGCCCATGACAAGCTCTCGCGGTCAACGAAGTATATACCTTCTCCCGAGACATTCCGATCAGACTCGGTATCCCGGTTCTACAAGACAACTTCGACAAGTTAAAACAAATCCAGCAACACCGCCCGAATGTGCCGACAAATACCGATAGGAGCTGCACATATCTCGTTCTCAGGGCACACTCAGATTGTCTAAACTTCCGGTAGGCCAGCCCAGAGTTGCCCCTGGTGGCCACCGGCGGCTGACGAGGTGGACCAACACTCAGAGGAGCACTGGCCTGGGGGGGTTTAAAATAAGACGACCCTCGGGCTCCAGAAACCCAAGGGAAAAAGAGGCTAGGTGGCAAATGGTAAAACCAAGGTTGGGCATTGCTGGAGGAGTTTTAATCAAGGCGAACTGTCAAGGGGTTCCAATTATCACCCAACCACGTAAGGAACGCAAAATCCGGGAACATAACACTGGTATGACGGAAACTAGGGCGGCAAGAGTTGAACAAAACACTAGGCAAAAGGCCGAGCCTTCCACCCTTTACCAAGTATATAGATGCATTAATATAACAAGATAATATAGTGATATCACAACAAGAAAATAATGTTCCAACAAGGAACGGTCTCCCATCTTCACCTACAACTAGCAACGCTATAAGAGGGGCTGAGCAAAGCGGTAACATAGCCAATCAATGGTTTGCTAGGACATGGTGGGTTAGAGGTTTGACATGGCAATTTGGGAGGCATGATAAGCAAGTGGTAGGCATCATGCATAGGGATAGCCAAAGAGCGAGCATCTAGCAAAGCAAAGATAGAAGTGATTTCGAGGGTATGATCATCTTGCCTGCAAAGTTGTCAGAGTTGACTGGATCCTCGAAAGCAAACTAAACGGGCTCCTCGTTAGCAAACTCGTCTCCCGGCTCTACCCAAACAAGACAAACAATCAAAAATGACACAATCAACCACGTGCAAAGCTCAAACAACATGATGCAAACATGGTATGCTATGCGGGATGCGATATGTGATGCATATGCAAGATTTGACAAGGAATGAAATAACATGGCCTCAACTTGGAAATCCAAGAGTGCCACTGGAAAGATGAGGTGATTTCGGTTGAAATCGATATAAGGATCACCGGAATCGGATGCACGGTTTGGAAATGGCAAGCAAAACAAATATGGCACCGGTCTGCGATAAACAACAAGTAGCCATCTAAATGCAACAAGATAATTATGCTACAGCACTCAAACATGGCAACAAAATACATGGCAGGGATCCACTCATAATGCTTGACAAAAGATGAACACTGAGCTACGGCCAATTCATCCATTAACAGGTTCAAACAAGCATGGCAAAAGTGCAATTGATAAACAGGTTTCAGACTTAGTGAAATTAACACTAGTCTGGAATTTCAGATCAGGTAGCACACTTTGGAGCATGAAAACTATATGCTACAGGAACCTAACATGGAAAAGCAAGGCATGGCATGGAGCTACTCAAAGAGCTTAACAAAAGTCCCTTAGTGACCTTGAGCCAAAAGGGATCAGAAAATACAATTGCAAGCATGTGAACATGGCAAAAACATAATCAGATCTCAGACTTAGTGAAAAACTAGAGCATGCAAATATGTTAACGAGTAGGCATGTTCACGAGCTCGATGCACTCACTACAGAGCAAGGCATGACAATCTAAGAATACACCCATCAAGAATATAGATTGTATAAGCTAGACATGGCAAGAACAACAACATAGCATGCACGGATCAACAACAACATCCTCGGCAATATTGCTAACAAGTAGACAATCTGCCCAGATTCACGAAATAGCAAAAGAAGAGCTCGATTGACTCAAGCTGGGGTGCTCCATAAATGCAAACAAAGACATGGAGGGATAGAGCACCACAAGATTAACAAATCATCCTTACTGATCATCCTCAAAAGAGGCACGGATCACTAGGAAACAACATGAACCTATGGCATATTGATAAAAAGATATCAAGGACTTAGAGAAATTTTGTCCTTGAAATCAGCATTAACAAATGCACTACTTTGCAAGCTTGTGCTAGTCACCACACATATCACAAAAATACATGGATAGCACCTCTGTAAAGATGGCAAAGCATATAACAAAACTCATGTAGAGCTCAGGAGCATATCATGCACACATTAAACATGGCAAAAATGACAAATAGCTATTTGATGCAGCAGATCTGGCAAATTAACTCAAATAGCACTCTTCCAACAGCATTTCGGGCATCAAGATGAGCTCAAATGAAGATGATGCAATGAGATGAAATGATGTACTCTCTGAGACGAACATTTTGATATGCTACATGCGCAAAACGGAGCTACGGATGCGGAGATATAGCATGATGAAAAATGTAAATTATTAGGGTTTCGGGCAAGATTAGGTCAACCTCGGATCCAGATCTGGATCCGGATCATGCACGCTTTACGAGGAACGCCGGAACAGGAGCTTGAGGTCGCCGGATTTCCCGAGGGAGGTCGCCGGAGTTCGTACGTAGCCGGACTTGGGGAGCTCTGGCCGAGGTCGCCGGACTTGCGGTGGCGCGGAGGAGCTCGAGGGCGGCGTGGAGGCGGCGCCGACGCGACGATGGCGGGCGGTGGCAAGCTCAGCAGCCGGAGACGGAGCGACGCCGGTGGGGGACCTCGCCGGCGCGGCTCCACGGGCGAGGGAGAGGCGCGGGGCGGCTCTGTAGCCTCTGTGTAGTGCGTAGCCCCTCCAGGAGGGGCGGCGCCCAAGGCCGACCTCACGTTTGACTCAGGGGATCACCCCGCTACCACCACTGGCACGGGTGCGCTTCCGATGCTCTGCATGCCCACCATTTGCAACATCGCCATGACCAAGACACTCATCGAAAGTGGAGCAGGCCTCAACTTGCTCTCCGTGGAAGCTTTCGGCTTGCTTCACGTGCCATACGGCCGGCTCCGCCCCACCAAGACTTTCTCCAGAGTCGGCAGTAGGTCCACCAGCCCCTTGGGGCAAATACGCCTCTCGGTCACCTTCGGTACCCAGGACAACTACCGCACCGAGCTTATCGACTTTGACATAGACCGCATCGGCCTCCCGTACAACGCCATCCTCGGGTACCCTGCTTTGGCTCGGTTCATGGCAGCGACCCATCTGGCCTACAACCTCATGAAGATGCCTGGCGGCCCTCAAGCTTACCTTCAGGACCGCAACGTGTGAGAACCTGGAATTAACTTCCAGATCCTCCTGTGCATATTTGTCAACCCAGGATCATTGTTGACAACACAGTGAAATGATATCATTGCAGAATACGTAAAAGCATTACAAGTAGTATATTTGTCACAAGACATACTAGCCTGGCTTATTAGGGATGATAGACTACTCATATCAATAAGGAATTCCTTCTTTTCCGGGAGCCCATTCGGACAGAACTCCAAAGTTAAGCGTGCTCAGCTTGGAGTAGTGTCAGGATGGGTGACCGACCGGGAAGTTGCTCCCGGGTGCGCACGAGTGAGGACAAAGTGCGCAGAAAAGACTAGTATTGATCTGTGGGGCCAGTCTAGATCCCGCCAGGAGTAACAACCACCGGCGGGTGTGTCCGGGGCGTTACAAGTTGGTATCAGAGCCGACCCTCGCGGTTACACGGATGGTTGCGGACAGGTGTGTGGTCATGTTGTTCATGACGTTTGTGACCCGTCGTGGCACCCGGCATGGCACATGTACCGGACTGGAAGCACAGACGTTTGTGCCAAGAGGGAACGTTCCTGTGGCCCGACGAGGACGTCGGTTCCTCTGAGTGGGGTGTATGTGATAGCCTGGCTTATTAGGGATGATAGACTACACATATCAATAAGGAATTCCTTCTTTTTCGGGAGCCCATTCGGACAGAACTCCAAAGTTAAGCGTGCTCAGCTTGGAGTAGTGTCAGGATGGGTGACCGACCGGGAAGTTGCTCCCAGGTGCGCACGAGTGAGGACAAAGTGCGCAGAAAAGACTAGTATTGATCTGTGGGGCCAGTCTAGATCCCGCCAGGAGTAACGACCACCGGCGGGTGTGTCCGGGGCGTTACACCTAGTGAGATGTCTCATGACATTTACAATCAGAAAACAGCGGAAAGTAAAATGCGTAGTGACTCCATCTCAGCCACAGGCAGTCGATGTAGTCCACGTGACCCCACTCCTACAGATCGCCATAGTAGTCGTACTCAGCACCTTCATCTTCATGGAACTCTGTTGTCAACAAAATTATTGCCATGAGTACATTACGTACTCAACATGCCTCCCACGGGGAAGGACCTAATAGCTCCATGTGGCTTCAAAGGAAGGCTATATGGCTCATTTGCATAAAGCTAATTTTGTTTGAAAAATAAAGCAATTGGATAAAAGCGGTTTTAGATGAAAACATGTTTTATCTCCAGAATAAATTTCTTCGAGTGAGGATCCTCGATCAACTCACGTCCTTCATAGGTTTCGAGAATAGGGGCAAAGAGGGAATAAGCAAGACAGGTCATGTATGTCGAGAAAGATTCATGTGCTGTCCTTGACCGTGGACACGGCTATTCGAATAGTTTTACACTCTGCAGAGGTTGTACACTTTACCCACACGACACAATCCCGACTTGTTGCCACTAGCCGTCACTAGCGTAGTACACCATCTGGTATACCAGCTGGAAGATTGTGACAAGGTCTTTAGACTAGATCCCCCAAAGATGTGACATGCCCACCGAGTCTGGCGCACGGAACTGAGAGTACGTCCTCAAACTGGTCCCCCCATCTATGCCGAGGATACTCCTCGCAAGGCAGCTATCCCATCTGCGGTACGGCGACATCGACACCTAAGGCTGACTAGCTTACTTGACCAAGCCAGTGCCCATATAGCATGTGGCTGTACTGTTATCACAATCTTCAAATCCAAGACTTATTAGGCCTTAAGGGGCACTGATGACTGATTGCCCCCTTCAACTCATGAAGGGCAGCCAATCGCTCCTTCAATCCTTGATTCAATTATCGCCCGCGCCAGTATTCAGATGGTAAGTTTCACCCAGAGTAGAGGAGAGTAGAGGATATCAATAAAGCCATCTGGCCTAGCTCGGCGGTAAGTTTCAACTGTCAATGACTCAGAGGTCATTCAAAAAAGCACCTATAGGGTAATAAGCATGGCTAAGCATTTCTACTCTACAAGAATACTATAATTCTACTCAGGTGTCAAGTGAATAGGCGACAAGCGGATCAAGGTAATGTGTCAATCGACATGTTAGCTATGAGAATTAAAATGGCATGCACATACAAACAATAAAGCTCAATGCAATTTTGTAAACCATAGGATAAGTATGATCAAGGAAGAAGGCATGCCTTCGTTGTTGAGTCCTTCTTCAGTAACCTATTCTGTCCATGTCCAACATCGATATCGTCACTCCCTACTCGTCGCAACGATAGCAAAAGACAAACAATAAATACCAAAGCAAAAGTAAATCCAAATAACATCCAAAACAATTTAAAATTGGATGGACAACATGATATTGATCAAGATGGAGACTTTGAAATGAGGTTGATTAGGATCTAAGAGAAAGGATTCATTGAAGTGACATGGTTGAGGTTGACACAACTAAGAAATACTTGGCGATCGAGACTAACGTTCCAATACGAATATGCAATTAAACACTAGTAGTGCCCACTACACATCTCGACAAACTATATAGGAAACTACTATCTAACAAACACAATGGCATCAACACACATGAAAAGGAACCATCCTATGCATTTAACCACACAATTACAACATGACATGATGAAGGTAATAGTTAACCACAAATAGATATTTAGACAGAATCTAAATATTTATAATGGTCAATAGTAGTCAAACATATACATCAACTATATAATAATTCAAAAGGCAATAGTTCCGTAAGACAAAAGAACAAACATTTCAAACCATACTAGTTAAGAAATCAAACATCACTCAACAACATGAATCGAATTACCCTAGGTGTAACCCTATAACATTATTAATATAAAATAGGATCAACTCTATTATAACAAACTAAGTCATTTGTCAAGCAATTAACAAGAAACTATACAAGACATGGAACAAAAGAGTGAACTACTATCCAGGCATGATATGATTAAGATTAATAATCAACCACAAGTAAATATTTGGATGTATCCAAATATTTTATAATGGTTAACAATAAGCAAAGACGAAACACCAATCATAACAACTATTAGCAAGCATTTCTATGACAAAAGACAAACCAGTGCTATCACAAAAATAATTGGCAAATTAAATAACCAGACACATCATACAAGGCATGTGAGTATAGAAACGTGAAGAGGTCTTATCTAATAAGAAAAGCATTAAACATATGAGTGACCATGAGAAGATACTAAACTAGGACACTCTTTATAATAAAGGAAACAACTAATATCCAAATGACCTCTAGCAAAAATATTACCACAACATGATTAACAACAAAGCAACAATGTGCACTAAGCATATGAGAAGGACACAACTCAACTATTGAAAGGTGAACTATCCTAGTCATGTGATGAGCTAATGCAACATGTGCCAAACACTCATAACACTAACATGAGACAAGTCAAGCATATATGAGCAACACAAGTACAACTATAACACATGGAATATAATAACACATGAAAGATAACTAGCATGACTTGATGTCTAGACTTAGGCATACCACAAATGCAACAGTAAGCTAAACCAGATATGATGCTAAGCATGGATGATCATGACACGAGATACCAAAATATGCTATTAATAAAATGCAACGTGTAACTATGAGATAACCTAGTTGATAACGAGTGACCTATAGATCAAGCACGATGTTAGCATACAACACTACCATGCTAGTTATGATAAATGAGAACATGGAAGCATACTAAGCACGTAGGAAAGTATACAACTAGATCATCTCATCAACCAAATCAACATGTGTTATAGAAGCATGAATAACAAGATGACATGCATTTCTATGTAGTCATCATACACTTGCAAATATATAAAAGGTACACAACTAAGCATCATACAACACACAGATTGGTACACACACATGTTATGCAATCAAGTTATATAATCGATCATCATGGCATGCTATTGATAAGGCAAGAATTTCCTAAATAAAAGAATGTATGGTATCAACAAATCACTATGATATATCTACCAAGTAAACATTAACCAAATGTATGAACATAAGGTACAAACTACCAACGATATAACACATGGTAGGCATACAACCAAATATGCCTTCTACTTGAGTAAATATTAATATGACATGTTAATCAACTAAGCATGCATAGCTACTATCCTAGGTAAATATAACATGTTTGCTAATTACCAAGAAACAATAAACTGAACTCTATGTCGCAACGAATAAATTCTATATAAAACGCAAATATAACAATGACATAAAGCAACTATCCATGCAATAATAAACAATAAACATCTACAAAATCGCGTTAAGAATTACTCAAAAGTTCCTACTAAAATAACACATAAAACATGACATGTCACACAACTTAGGAAAGTGAGAAAGTGATCTTGAACCACGCATGATGCGATAGATAATTAAAATGCTAATAGAGTGCCTACAACAAGTAATTCATCACAACCATGGCTATGTTCTAAGTTAACATGCCAATTCAAGACAACTACTATAAAGAAACTAAACAAGAAAATAATAGATTGACGGACCACTATCATAGGCATGACATGATTTTGAATATATAAAACACACATGCTACATGGATGTAAATGAATATAGAAAATATATCTAAGATATATTCATGCTAAACAAAAGAAATAATCGAAACATGAAATATTCCATTATTTGATACATAAAGCAAAGTTTAGAATAATTCCACATAAATATAACCATGTCGAGCGTTCACCAAATATTGTACGCTCGCAAACAATAAGTATCAAACATAACCAAAATAATGGTAATAAGATTACACTAATAATGCTCCAAATCTAATTAAAATAATAACACGCGCCAATCATGTATGAGGGATGATAACTAATGCACCAATCAACTCCTACACAAGGTAATAACTCGAAGGAACTAATAGAAAGGCATATCATACTTTTAGATGATGCACAAAGTTATCTACATGAAATGCTACAAAAAATGCACCTTCAAATCAATCGAGTAAACCATTTGATACTCCTAGGCATAACAAGAGACATAGAAATAACATACCAATAGAAAAGTTCTACCAACACAAAACCTATTTGGATTCCATACAAAAAAACCGACTAAGATTAGATCTCTTCTACCGATCACAAGATAGAACCAACAATCTAACCCCATCACTGGATTTCTATGGTCATATGGAGAACTTTATCTATTAGGCTCAAAGTCATATGATGAACAAAACTAAAGAATTATGCCTATGCCATCGAATCGAATTCGGTTTTGGACACACGCGGGCAACAACAATGATAGGTTGAATCATGATGTCTACGGGATACACTAGGTGATGGCAAGTACGCATGCAAAAGGAATTTGATAGAGGCTCACCGAGTTTGATGGAAAAGTGTGACAAACTTGATGAACAGTGTATGCGGACATGCAGAATTCTTCGTGTGTGCTTGACGGATCGCGTTCCTTCTTCCCTGAATGGAATCATGGTGTCGAGGGGAACCTTCTAGCGCAAGGGCATGGATGGGGAGGGCCTGCATCAACGGGATGGAGCATTGGTGTCCATGGTGCATCATTCTTTGGACAGAGTTTCTAGAGACAGAGAGGAAGGGAGAAGGCTGGGTGTCACGAGAATTGGAAAAGGAGGTGGAGGCGCTTAGCATGGTGCCTGCAGTTTTGGAAAGGAATGAGATTTAAGGGAAGTTAGAGGAGGGGTTGTTTCCCGTCTGTACGTTACGTTTCTAGTCTCTGTAGATTGTGAACGTACAGAGGAAGGAAAGAAGAGGAGGCGTGAGAGTAATAGGAAGGGAGGAGGAATTAAAGGAAGGTGCAGAGTTTCTATGTGTGTACGTAGGTGGCTGTTGAGATTTCATCTTCTGTGAGTTGTGAACCTACAAGGAGGAGAGGGGTTCGTTGGTTGGGAGAGATGGGCCACTTCGGCCAGGCCCATGGGGAAGAACAAATATAGAGAAGGAGTGGTTGGGTAGGAAACAGAGAAAAACAAAAGAGAGATATGGGTTCGGCCCAATTCGGTTGGGAGGAAAAATGTAGGATGCGCACACACGGAAAAGAGAAGATGCTGGGTAGGAATTCTGTACGGAGTATGACTACAAGAAAAAGAAAATCTAAAAAGAAATTAAAAGCTCGAATACATATCAAATGAACTGAGATAACCAAGAAAGTGTAGACTTGCATATTTAAATATGCCGAAGACAAATTTTAAAACCAGTTAAAATAAAAGATCAAAATACAAATTTAACTTAAGTTGACATTAGTTCAAATTAAATCCACTAACTTTATGAAAACTCAATTTAAGCTTTTATTAACAAATAAAACAATCGAAATTTTCTCGTCCTAATTTTTGGAAAACTTTTTCTTAAACATTCCGAGAATCGGAATGTTACACAACGGCAGCATGCCGGGCCGACGAAGCCACCCGAGGGGCTAAGGAGGCCGCGCCGGCGAAGAAGAAGCAGTTGTTCACTCAAGACTGGGCCGAAACAAAGCAAGTGCATGTCGAGGAAGGTGGATCCTCGGGAGCCACCTTCACCATAGGCGCTAGCCTCGACCCGGGTCAAGAGGAGGCATTAGTGAAGTTCTTGCGCGCAAACAAGGAGGTATTCGCCTGGGAACCCAAGCAGCTAGTAGGGGTCCCAAGGGGGGGGGGGTAATCGAGCATCATTTAAGGGTGTGCCCCAATGTGCGCCCTGTGAAGCAGAAGGCGCGGTGGCAGTCCTAGAAAAGCAGTCCTTCATCGTCCAGGAAACTCACAAGCTGGAGGCGGCAGGTGTCATTCGTGAGGTCTAATACCCGGAGTGGCTGGCGAACCCTGTCGTCGTGCCGAAGAAAGGCGGGAAGGAACGCATGTGTGTCGACTTCACCAACCTCAACAAGGCCTGTCCCCAAGACCTGCTCCCGCTTCCGCGTGTCGACCACATCGTCGAATCCACTGCCGAGTGCAACCTGTTGTGTTTCCTGGACACGTTCTCGAGCTACCACCAGATCAAGATGGCAGTGGAGGAGGTGGACAAGACTGCCTTCCTAACCCCGTGCGGGGTGTACTGCTACACCTGCATGCCTTTCGAACTGCGCAACGCTCGAGTGACCTTCCAGTGGCTGATGCACATCGCCCTGGGTCAGCAACTCGGGAGAAACGCCGAAGCCTACGTCGATGACATCGTGGTAAAATCTTGGGATGCGAGAACCCTGATTCAGGACCTGGAGGAGACCTTTGCTAGCCTGCGCCAGGTGGATTTGCGGCTCAACCCGGAGAAGTGCGTGTTCGGTGTCCTCTTCGGCAAGCTACTAGGTTTCCTCGTGTCTCACAGGGGAATTGAGGCTAACCCCGAGAAGGTCAAGGCAATAGAAGACATGAGCCCACCACAAACTTGGAAGGAAATGCAGAAGCTTGCAGGCTGCGTGACCTCGCTGGGGCGCTTCATCTCCAAGCTGGGGGAGCACGCCCTGCCGTTCTTCAAGCTGATGAAGAAGAAGGGCCCGTTCAATGGAACCCAGAGGTTGATCTGGCGTTTCAAGACCTCAAGAGATACCTAACCGGCCCACTGGTGATGGTGGCACCTTGCCCCCTCGAGCCTCTGATGCTCTATCTGGCCTCTACGCCTCACTCCGCCAGCATGGCATTGGTGGTGGTTCGGGAGGAGCGCCGGGCCAAGAACCCGCAGCACTATACGACGCCCTCAGCTGGAATGGTGCAGTCAGAAGACGGTGCCGCTAAGGACAAGGCGATGCCCACAGACAATCACACCCCACAAGACGGCGTTCAAGGGCCCACGGAGGCCCAGATGGGCGACCAGGCTCCTGAGGTCCCCCCACCTCAGGAGGCACCACAACCTCCGGAGGACACAGGCTCCATTGACGCTCCCGCCCTCGTCGAGCACCCAGTATACTTTGTCAGCACCGTGCTACGGGACGCGAGAGCACGGTACCCAATGCCGCAGAAGCTCTTACTCGCGCTCCTGGTGGCCTCACACAAGCTATGCCATTACTTCCAAGGCCACCCAATCAAGGTCGTCTCAGCCTACCCCCTGGAGAGGGTGCTCCGGAGCCCCAATGCTGCAGGAAGAGTCGCTGAATGGAACGTTGAACTGCAAGCATTTCACTTGGAGTTCAACACGACTAGATTTATCAAGGGAGCTGTGCTTGCCTACTTCGTTGCAGAACGGACCGACGCTCTGGAGCACGAAGCGGGCGAGAGCCGATCCCTCTCGCCAGGAAATGAAGCACCGGATGGCTGGGTCATGTACTTCGAAGGCGCTTTCGCACGATAAGGTGCAGGGGCTGGCGTTGTGCTCATCTCTCCCACCAAAGACAAGCTATATTATGCCATGTAGTTTTGCTTCCAGCGGGGTGAGAAGGTCCCCAACAACATCACGTAGTATGAGGGGTTGATCACTGGCCTCAAGGCCGTCGCGACCTTGGGGGTGAAGCGCCTCACAATCAAGGGTGACTTGCATCTCCTCATCAACTTCTCCAACAAGGTGTACGAACCAAGGGACGAGCATATGGAGGCATACGTCGTGAAAGTGCGCAAGATGGAGAAGCAATTCCTAGGCCTAGAGCTACAACATGTGCCACACGACACCAACAAGGAGGCTGACGAAATCGCTAAGAAGGCATCGAGGCGGCTACCCCAAGAACTTGGTGTCTTCGAAGAGCGACTCTTCAAGCCTTCGGCAACCCCTGCGGCCACGGAGACAACATCACCTCTAGAAGAACTCCCCCAGCCACCAGCCTCTGTAGCCTCTGCTGCGGTCCGACCTCAAGAGCACGTCTGCTCCTGACGCTCGAGCCTCAGGAGGGGTGCTGGACCAGAGAATTCAAGGCATATCTGATGCATGGGACGCTGCTGGAGAAGGAGGAGGACGCGGAGCATGTGGCCCGGCAGGCTACGCCATACTGCATCCAGGACGGTGAGTTGTACAAAAAATGACCAAATGATGTTTCCTTGCGTTGCATCTCCAGGGAGCAGGGGAACGAGCTGCTGGCTGACATACATGGTGGAAACTGCGGGCATCACTCCTCATCGCATACCTGGTTGGCAAGGCATTCCGCAGCGGGTTCTACTGGCCCACGGCACACAACGACGCGACCGAGCTGGTAAGGTCCTGCGAGGCCTGCCAGTTCCATGACAAGAAAATCCACCATTCTGCCTAGGGCCTCCAGAGTATCCTGCTTTCGTGGCCCTTCGTGGTCTGGGGGCTGGACATCCTGGGTCCGTTCCTGCGAGCGCCAGGGGGCTTCCGCTACCTCTACATCGGCATCGTCAAGTTCACTAAGTGGGAAGAGGTTGAAGCCGTCCGCACCATCCCGGCTGGGCCAGCAGTTAAGTTCATGAAGGGCCTCGTAAGCCGGTTCGGGGTCCCTAACCGCATCATCACCGACAACGGCTCGCAGTTCACTAGCAATCTCTTCAAGACCTATTTTGCTAACCTTGGAACGCAGATTTGCTACGCTTCGGTGGCACACCCCGGGAGCATTGGCCAAGCTGAGCGCGCCAACGCCGAGGTAATAAGAGACCTCATGACCTGTACCTTCAAGAAGAAGCTCGAAGCCTGCGGCAGGGGCTGGCACAACGAGCTCTAGTCTGTGTGGTGGTCCATCCGCACCACCGCCACCAAGCCAATAGGTGAGACCCCGTTCTTCCTCATCTACGGAGCAGACGGACCCCAATAAAACAGCTTCCATCGGGGCACAGTTAAACCCTGATGTAGACGCCGCACTGCGAGAGTTCCTACGATAGAACTGGGACATTTTCGCCTGGCACCCTTCAGACATGCCAGGAATCCCACGCAGGCTGGCCAAACATAGCTTAAGTATCCTAAAAGGATTCAAGCCAGTCAAACAGGCTCTTCGGCGTTTTTGTGAACCTAAGAGACATGCCATGGTAGAGGAACTAGCCAAGCTACTGGAGGCCAGATTCATCAAAGATATAAAACATCCTGACTGGCTAGCAAACCTGGTGATGGTACCAAAGAAGGACAAATCCCGGTGCCTGTGCGTTGATTTCAAAGACCTTAACAAGGCTTGCCCAAAGGATCCCTTCCCTCTCCCCCGCATGGATCAAATTATCGATACTACCGCAGGACACGATTCGTTATGTTTCCTCGACGCATAATCCGGCTACCATCAAATAAAGATGGCAGAGTCAGACCAAGCCGCAACGGCATTCATCACACCATACGGCCCATTCTGCTTCAACACAATGCCCTTCGGGCTCAAAAATGCTGGCGCAACATATCAGCGCATGATTCAGACATGTCTGGCAAACCAGATCGGCAAAACAGTGGAGGAATTCATAGATGATGTGGTCGTTAAAACAAGACATGTTGAATCTCTAGTAGACGACTTGAGGCTAACATTCGATAACCTCCGAACATACGACATCAAGCTCAACCCGGAAAAATGCGTTTTCGGCGTTCCAGCCGGAAAGCTCTTGGGCTTCATTGTATCCGGTAGAGGAATTGAAGCAAATCCAGCCAAGATCCGAGCTCTGTCACAATTGGATATCCCGAAGGACCTCAAACAAATGAAAAAATAACCGGATCTGTGGCGGCTCTAAGCCGCTTTATCTCCCGCTTAGGAGAAAAGGCCCTACCCCTTTACCGCCTCCTTCGGCGCACCGAACACTTCGAGTGGACGGATGCAGCCATGGCCGGACTCGACGAAATAAAAGCCATCTTGGCAACAAACCCAGTCCTGGCCGCGCCAAACATTGGCGAACCAATGCTATTATACGTTGCAGCAACCCATCAGGTCGTAAGCGCAGTGCTCGTCGTCGAACGAGAAACGGACGGACACAAATCCCCCCTTCAAAAGCCGGTCTATTATGTGTCCACTGTCCTTACTCCGTGCAAGTCACGGTACCCGCATTATCAAAAGATTGTGTACGCGGTATTTATTGCATCCCGGAAGCTGCGACACTACTTTCAAGAGTGTTCAATAATAGTAGCCTCGAAAGTGCCACTTAACGATATTATAAACAACCGCGACGCGATGGGCTGGATTGCAAAATGGGCCACTGAGCTCCTCCCGTTCGACATAACTTACAAGCCATGACGAGCTATCAAGTCGCAAGTTTTGGCCGACTTCGTCGCAGAATGGACGGAGGCCGAACTCCCTAAAGAGTACGGCACATATTCAAACTAGGTCATGCACTTCGACTTCTCCAAAATGTTGGCCGGTCTAGGGGCTGGCGTCATTTTGACGTCCCCCACAGGAGACACAGTTCAATATGTACTCCGGATAATGTACACAGACTCCAACAACGCAGCCAAATATGAGGCCCTTTTACATGGTCTCTGGATGGCAGTATCCATGGGCATTCAACGCCTAGAGGTGCTCGGGGACTCGAACCTTGCAATATCCCAAATAAATGGAGACTTTGATGCCAAGGATCCAAAAATGGCAGCTTATCACAACGCCATCCTAAAAATGTCAGCTCGGTTCGAAGGGCTCGAATTTCACCATATAGCCCAGGAAAATACTCAGGCGGCAGATGTCCTGGCACGCATCGGTGCAAAACACGATATAGTCCCCCCCCCAACATCTTCTTGGAATGGCTGTTCAAGCCGTCCGTAGTATGGGAAGGGGAACCTGGCAATAACAGCCGGGACCCAACCGCACTGCCCGACACCGAACACTCTGACATAATTGGAGGCTCTGCCAGTGAAATAACACCTTCAGCCCACGTAATAATGGCCATCATCACCCCGTGGACAGAACCATTCCTCGCCTACCTTACCAGGCAGGAACTCCCTGAGGACCAAAATGAGGCACACTACATAGTGCGGCGATCTAAAGCCTATAAAGTCCATGAGGGAGAGCTTTATAAGAAAAGCACTACCGGAGTCCTTCAAAGGTGCATCTCCGAAGAGGAAGGGCGGAACCTCCTGGCTGAAATTCATGCCGGACTCGGCGGACATCACGCTGCAGCTCGGTCCCTTGTAAGCAAGGCCTTCCGTACATACTTTTATTGGCCGACGGCCCGGGCAGACGCCCAGGACTAAGTCCAACGATGCGTCAGTTGCCAGCTTTTTGCAAACCAAAGCCATATGCCACCCACCGCCCTCCAAACTATCCCCATCACTTGGCCCTTCGCGGTCTGGGGGCATGACATGGTTGGACCCCTTAAAGGCGGAACCCACAAGAAAAAATACTTACTGGTCATGGTGGATAAGTTCACCAAATGGATAGAAGCCAAGCCTGTTAAGACGGCCGAATCCGGACCGGTGATAGACTTTATATCCAGGGTTGTACACCGTTACGACGTCCCCCACAGCATCATCACTGATAACGGCACGAACTTTATGGCCGATGAGGTAAAACTCTGGTGCAAAAACATGGGCATCAAGCTCGATTATGCTTCCGTCTATCACCCACAAACCAATGGCCAGGTCGAACATGCAAATGGTCTTATCATGAGCGGCATCAAACCCAGATTAGTGCGGTCCCTTAAGGAATCTAATACGCACTGGGTAGAGGAGCTCGACTCCGTACTCTGGGGGCTGCGGACCACGCCGAATCGCACCACCGAATACACACCATTCTTCATGGTGTACGGCGCGGAGGCAGTTTTGCCCAGCGACATAATTCATGACTCACCTCGAGTGCACATGTACGAAGAAAGAGAAGCCGAGCTCGATCGGCAGGACAGTTGGACACCTTGGATGAAGAGCGAGACGTGGCAAAAGCCCGTTCTGCATTCTATCAACAGCAGGCTCGAAGATACCAAAGCAGAGAAGTACGGGCCAAAAATTACAATGTTGGCGAATTAGTTCTACGCCTGCCGGACAAGAAAAAGGACAAACTCAAGCCCAAGTGGGAAGGTCCCTTCATAATTGACCAAGTCCTGACTGGTGGAGCGTACCACCTGCGAGATGCATCGGATAACCGACTCGAGCCGAACCCATGGAACGCAGCCCGTCTCCGAAGATTCTATGCCTAGCGCTGGACTCTGTGTTCGTCTCCTTCCTCTGTCCATTTTTTACATACTTTCTGTCTTACATTTCTCTCCTTCTCCTCTCTCCCTCTCGCTCTCTCTCTCTCTCTCTCTCTCTCTCTCTCTCTCTCTCTCTTATAGCCTTTAAAGGCTCATAAAATGACGCGCTATCCGCGCTCATTAAACCTGGGGGCTTCTTTAAACAGAAGCTTATTTATACGGGCCTCATGCCCAACACATGTGTCACACTTCCACATGTACCTTTTATTCGCCATGATATGCATCGATATGACTTAAGTTTTGGCCAAGCTGGGTTGCCTGGCTCCTGTGCTTACCCCTATGTTCCCGATTGTTCGGCTAGGTGGTAAAGGGAGCACCTCTGCGATTGTTACTGTCGGGTCAGCCGGATGTGTACCTTAGACTGAGTGAAGCTGAAAGCTAGCGTTCTTAAGGGAATATTCGGTCGGTGAACTAAAGATGATCTTTTTATTTTTTTATCTATACGCCCCCAGATGTTTTTCTTGCGCCTCTTTTCGCAGAATGGACATGCACTTTAGGGCATGCCTCCTAGGGAAAGGAACCCCTAACGGAACTATTCTCCCTAGAAGATGTTTCTTACTAACCATGTAATATAACATAACTAGTTGGGCACTTGTCTGTTCAAGCACTAATGACCCCTACGCCTGGTCTCCATGCATACCCCGGTTCTTATATAACCGCTAGGGTATTCGGACACACTCCGGACCGTCAGGTCCTGAGGTTGAAGTGAAAAGGTTGGTCATGACAAACGATCTACAATCCGGCTAGAAGGCATTACACATGTCAATTATAATTACATAGTCAATCTGACTGATTGTATTCCTCTTCAATACCATCTAACAAGCTGTCTAGTTTACAATCCTGTTGAGAATACTTTGCGGCCAATTCTACTTGGCCGTATACTAAGCTCACAGGGATCTCCTTCCCATCGGGCCCCACGGGTCCGACCTCGACCATGTGGTTTGGGTCAGCCTTCGTGTACCGCGTCTTCACCATGGCCTAGGCCTCCCTGGCGCCTTGACGGCAGGCTGACATCTTCCACAATCGGAAGCGCCGCCGCGCTCCCTTCAGCTTCTCTACAAGCTCTCCAAGGCCTTCGGGCATGGAGACGGATGGCCACAAGGCCTGGGCGATGCTTTGCATCACCTGCCGAACTCGCTTGTGCAGTTGTGAGAGCTTGGGAAGAAGGTCACCTATAGAACCGGGCATTTCCTCTGCAGGACGACCTGTTAGCATACCTACAGACATTCATCTATTAGTCGACTTCCTCGCAGAACTCTTTTTTCAAAGTTCGTTTAAGCACTTACTATATATGCTGCGTCGAAGCCACTGATTCTCCTTCACGGAGTCCAACAGCTGGGCACGAACATCCTTCAGTTCAATGCCCAGCTTGGTGTTGGCATCTTGGAGATCGTTCTTCTCCCGCCTCACCTTTGTCAGCACGCTCTCACCAGCCTTCAGCTGGCGTCGGAGTTGTTGCTCTTCCGAATTTAATCCGGTTCCATCTGCAATTTCATTTGTCAAATTTGCACCCACGCCGCACTTCGCAAAATACTTATCTTTCCAAGCGTATATTACCAGAGGGGGTCTCCTTGGGCTCCCCTGCCACGACTAGTGCGGCCTCAAGTTGGGCTTTGCACTCTTCCAGCTCCTGGAACAACATGGTATTCTTTTTTGTAAGAACCTGCATAACAGATGATCCTTAAATCAGTTATTCTAATTGTTTCAAGTCTCGGGGGCTACTTGTGTATATAATTACCAAAATTTTCTTACCCATATGTCTTTTAATATTGCTCCGTGGCTCTGGCTAGACCATTTTGAGTGGCACGGAGGTACGCATCTCCCGAATTGAACGCATCCAATGCCTCTTGGGAGAAACAAGCGTCGCGAAGAACTATCCGGCGACGCCTGTGGTTCATGGCACTCTCCACCTCGGTATTGGTGGCAAACAGCCTGTTTGCATCCTCTGTCGGAGGATCGTCCGTTGCGCGCCTCGTGTTCGCCTCCACCTCCGGACCAGGCTTTGGGGCCTGGCTGGTGGAGGCGCGATTGGCAGCCTCTCCGGATATAGTCCGGCGAGGTCTCTTCGTCCTGAAGAGAGCACGAGCGTTAATATGCCTCGAAGGAATAACACCTGGGAATAAGATGGCGCGCTATACCTTTGCGCCGGCGTCTCAGTCCGGACCGCACTTCTTTTCAGCCCGCGGGGCCTTGCCGCCCCTCGTTGGCTAGTCGACGCAGGCTCAGCCTCCCGTCTCGGGGACCTCCCCTGCAGAACATGGTTGTCATACGGTAATCGAAAACACGCGAGGATAGATCCCTTTTCAAAGTGTTGGGACTTCGGTCTTAGTTACCTGTGAGGCTGGGAGTAGCCCTGGGCAATCTACCGTAATGGCCACCAAGGCGATGTCCTTGCTCAATTGATGAAACACCCCATCAATCAGCTCCACAGATAAGTCCAGATCCTCTTGAGAGGCTGGGTCGAGGGACCGTCTCGGGTCCTCGGGTTGTGGAGGAGGGCTATTTATTTCTTTAACAGCCTGGCGCAGTTCCTGCGTTGAAGTCGTTAGACTGAATATTTAACAATGGGAATATAAAACGGATGGGCAAGTAAAGGTGTCCACTTACCCAACTTGGGGGATTGTACATATAAAATCCACCCTGCGGGTTGACGCGGAGAAATTCCTCCTCTTCTCCCTTGTACAAAGCGGACATGGTCTTTATTAGAGCGGCAGCCAAATCCGGCCCCTTATGGCCGTGGCGGGTGGCGTCGTCCTCCCCGTTGAAGTCCCACATGGGGCGGCCTCTATACTGGAGCGGTTGCACCCCTCGCATGATGCATGCGGCCATGACCCCTATCATGGTCAATCCGAAATGAGCTAACAATCCTATCCGGCCCATCAGGTAAAGAACGTCCCTGTCACTTTCCCTCTGAGGGCTCCGTGGACGCCAGCTTAGGCGCTTTTTTAGGGGAGCACTGTCGAACTTAGGGAGGCCGATCCGGACAGGATCCGGCAGCGGGAAGTACTCTATATAAAACCATTCCGAAGGCCAGTCCTCGGATGCCTTCTTTGGGGTTCCGGATAGATATCCGGTCCCGGCGATGCGCCACACTTAGGCTCCGCCCACTTGATATATTGACCCCTTCTTAGAATGGGGCACGAGGCAGAATAGCCTTTTCCACAGTGCGAAATGAGCCTCGCAGCCCAAAAACAGCTCGCAAAGGGCTATGAAGCCCACGATATGCAATATGGAGGCAGGCGTGAGGTTGTGTAGCTGGAGGCCATAGAACTCCAGGAGCCCCCGGAGAAATGGATGAATTGGAAATCCGAGCCCTCTTATTAAGTAAGGGACAAGGCATACCCGCTCTCGTTTGGAGGGATTGGGGGCGCTCTCCGCTTGCTCTCCGCCATTATAGGTGGCAAGTCTGGCTCAAACCGGGACCATATAGGCCGGGGTGAGAAATCCCTTGGCCTGGAGCGTCACTAGCTCGCTGTGCAGGATGGAGCACCTCTTGCAATCTCCAGGCTGAGGGCTGGAAGGGCGAGAGGAGGAGCTGCGACAGCCAGCCATGATGGAATGGACCTCTGTCGGATACGCTCTGATGAATACTCGCAGAGGGGAGAAGGTGTGGTTTGGATCTAAATCCTCGTCCCCTTAAATAGGCGGCTCATTCACGCGGCTAGGGGTGTAAATATAAAAAAACACCCTGACTTTTCGTATTCGTCTGACACATGGAAAATGACCATTATTGGGCGTAGAAGCCAAGGAGCACTACATTTACAAGAAACCGGACACTATTCAACAAGTACACGGAATTTGGAGGAGAACCCGCCTTGCAATGTCGAAGACAATTTGCGCGCCGGACTCATCATCATTGAAGCCTGGTTTGGGGGCTACTGAGGGAGTCCTGGATTAGGGGGTGTCCGGATGGGCAGACTATACCTTCGGCCGGACTCCTAGACTATGAAGATACAAGATCGAAGACTTCGTGCCGTGTCCGGAAGGGACTTTCCTTGGCGTGGAAGGCAAGCTTGGCGATACGGATATGTATATCTCCTACCATTGTAACCGACTCTATGTAACCCTAGCCCTCTCCGGTGTCTATATAAACCGGAGGGTTTTAGTCCGTAGGATGAACAACAATCATACAATAGGCTAGCTTCTATGGTTTAGCCTCTCTGATCTCGTGGTAGATCTACTCTTGTACTACCCATATCATCAATATCAATCAAGTAGGACGTAGGGTTTTACCTCCATCAAGAGGGCCCGAACCTGGGTAAAACATCATGTCCCCTGCCTCCTGTTACCATCCGGCCTAGACGCACAGTTCGGGACCCCCTACCCGAGATCCGCCGGTTTTGACACCGACAGCGGTTCTCCCACATGAGGTCAGGCATCACTCCGCATGGGTCCTGCCGTTTGATGAGACGCACCAGGACACCATGCTGGGAATGGACCTTGTGTAGGGGGAGGAACGCCGGCGTGAAGCCTCGGTCCGAGTGGCAAGATACCAGCAGGCGCTGCAATGGTACCACTCTCGCAGCGTCCGCTCCAGGACGCTTGAGGTGGATGATCTAGTCTTGAGGCGGGTGCTGTCCAAGGAAGGGCTGCATAAGCTCTCACCCATGTGGGAGGGCCCACTTAGGATTGCCCGCGTCTCCAGGCCTAGCGCCGCGCGGCTGGAGACGCAGGACGGGATCCGCATCCAGAACGCCTGGAACATCCAACACCTCCAGAAGTCCTACCTATGAAGCAAGGCCCAGTGCCTGTGAAGGTCTCCACTCGTGACACTCTCACGTAATAATGCGTGGGGCTGCACACGCCCCAGTGTCTCCGGAGTGCCTCCCTCGGGCCTCGAGGGCTCCATCCCACGTCCTAGTGGCAGCACTTAGCTCTGCGCTGGTTAGAAGACTAGACTAGGTGCCGGACGCGGCCGTTCATTTGTTTTCTGTAGTTGGCTTGCCTCTTTTCCTTTAATGAAATTTGGAGTTCTAGTGTTTCTTTATGGCTTGGTTGAACCCCCCCCCCACTCTTCTTTCTGATTCTTCCATCGATCCTTTGTTTTTTGCCAGGGAGGGCGACAGTTGCCCGATACTCTCCCTCGCACGCCCCACGAGGGGGGCTGGACAGGTAGTATGCGTGTGCGCACTCCCCTGGTCTATGTGAGGCGTTCTCGTCCGAGCTTGTGATCGGCGCATCCCCTTTTAGTCCGTGCTCCATGGGTACCATGACGCGGTGCGTTTGGCCATAACCATCCCATACTTGAGGCCTTGCACAAGAAGGGTTAAGGATTTCTTAACAAACTTTTACAGCTTCGCGATGTTACCCGAATCAACAGTGGGGAAGCCCCACCAGGTGCCCAGAGACGCGTGCCCTCATGAGGTCAAAGCTACCCCTGATGCATCTGGCTAAGTTACCCCTCTACACCCATATAAGGCATAGATCTCATAACACAACCCGGAAACAATAAACACACAACAAAAGCAACATATGCACCACAGTTCATTACACACCCTTGTAGGGCCCCATATTCATTTCTGACAATGCAGGGGAAAGGGAAGGAGAGCACAAGCAAAAGATGCACCTACGACGTGGCTACTCACGAGGATCAACCCCCGGAGTCAGCCAGAGCCCTCCTCGCGCTTTACCAGGGCACGATGATGGGATGAACCGCCACCGTCCTCGAAGCGGGCCCGACGGCGTGGAGGCTGGTCGTAGCCGCCGCCGCTGGAGCTTTCACCAAAGGAGGAGCTGCAATAGCTGGGCGAACCATGGCCACCGCCGAGGGCAAGGTCGCCCTCGTGCTCGTCACGGACATCACCAAGGCCAGGCACCTCGCCACCATCATCGTCGTCTTCAGGGCAGCACCCGACGCGGCGACCGTCTTCCCCAAACACCCTCACAAAGAGGGACCCTGCGCCGTCGTACTTGAAGTGAAGGGTGCACCGCCTGCCAAGGTCGCGCGCACGGGCGAACGTCTGCCAGCCGAGGGCCAGGGCTATGTTGCCCGCAGCAGAGACCTCCACCGCAACCCATGAAGCCTTGCTACAGTAGCCGTCGGCCTGCAGCCAGAGGCCGCCAGGACCTAGGGCCAGCAGTTCGTCGGCGAAGGAGCGTGGAAGTTGAAGCCAAGTGCTTACCGGGTTCGCCGACCACTCGACAAACTCTGGCAGCACCTCCGCCGAGTGGAAGCATGGGCGGGGAGGCCGGGCGACCATGGCGCGCCTCCCCTCATCGACGGGGCTGCCCCGACCTAAGCGGCTCCCGCCTTGTGAAGGAGCGTCGTCGCGGCCACCAAGGATAGCGCCGGACCCCGAAGGAGTCCGCCAACGCCCATGAGGGACCGCAGTGGGGGTCGCGGCATGCTTGCGCGGGCGGCGGCGGCCCCCTCTTAGGCGGTGGCGAGCCAGGCCCCTCCTAGCAAGATTTCCCCTTCTCGACGGCCGAGAACCTCTTCACTGGCGCCATGGGTGTCGCAGCAAGGAAGAAGAAGAAGAAGGAGGAGGAGGAGTGGAGGAAGAGATGGATGACGGGGGCACCACCCCCTTCCCATTTATAGCCAGGAGGAGGCCAACCGCTGGCCTCCATGATCTAAGGTAATAATGACCTTTTTCTACATGCAATAGGGACTCGTCAAGTTGGGCAGTTGCCAAGGCGGCATGGGGAAGCGGAGACACCCACGTCCTGTCAATCACCACGCGTCAATCAAGGCCGCAGGCTGTTAGGGTCTGCGACGCTTCGCACTTTACCCTTGGCTTCACCGCGAAGCCAAGCACGAGTGCGCCTTGGGCTCGGGGGCTACTGTCGGCGTCCTGGGAACGGGGGTACCCAGACTTGCTTGCCTGCGGCCCAGGGTGTGGCTCCACCAGCGGCCTGGCATGGCCCATCTTCATCAACCAACACTCAAGACCCTCGCAAGGGGCCAAGCCTCGCGAGGCAGATGACAGAAGACCTCCTCAGGGGCAGCCTCACTAGGCTGGCTTGCAAGCACTGGATAGATCAAGGCGTGAGGCACCTCGTGAGGTTTCTATGACGTGAGCCATGGCGACCAAGGCCAGGCAGGCGCCACCGGGCGCAGAGTGCCAGTTTCCTCTTTGGTGCTAAAGAGGCAAGCGCAGGCAAGGAGTCCCGAGGCGTCAAGCAAAGGTTTCTGTATCGGTGCAACGAGACCAAGACCAGCAAGACGGCAAGACGGAGGTCATCACGGAGACCACAACGGTGTCACCACCAGAGCCTTTGGCAGGCGAAGACCACCTTTTGTCAGGATAACTTGTACTCGTTTTCCCCCCTTCAAATTGGACGTTGTGGGATACCTTCCCGCCTAATATTTGGGGAGAGGACCCGGCCTCTATAAATAGGACTAGCCACTGCCATAGGGGGGGAGATCTAGATCATCCCCAACCACACAAGCTCACCAAGCTCAAGAACACCTTTCCTCAGGAGGCTATTCTTCCCTTGTACTTGTTCATCCCCAGCCTGCAAGGCAATCCACCACATCACACTGGAGTAGGGTATTACACCGCAACGGTGGCCCGAACCAGTATAAACTCATGTGTCCCTTGTTCCCCTGGTTCGGCGAGCTAGGCTTTGAGATCGTTGCGAGAGTGTGAGCCAGGGGGGAGATCTTCATGCGCACCCCAGTGTTCGAACCTCAAGGGTTTTCTAGAAACCGTAATCTGATAGTGGTGTTTAGTTAACTGCTTGGTTCAATTCTGCAATGCGATATTCAATTGTTGTGGCTGCATTCTGTTATTGTATACCATGTGAGGAATAAATCAAATTTGGCTGTACTAAATACATGAGAAACAAATACAATTGCTATATTTCCAAGTTGTTAAGCATGCTTGCTTTGGTTAACTGTCTGATCCTCTATTAGGAGTATGTTATATTGTGCAATGTGGTGCTCAGTTAATGTTTGGTCCATTTATTATGGTGTTTAGTTAACTGTTTGGTTCAATTCTGCAATGCGATGTTCAATTATTGTGGCTGCATTCTGTTATTGTATACCATGTCAGGAATAAATCGAGTTTGGCTGCACTTAATACATGAGAAACATATACAAGTCCTATATTTGCTAGTTCTTAATCATGCTTGGTTTGGATAAATGGGTTTTCCATGTGCTTGAATTAATCTGATGAATCTACAATGTGCTTATTTTTCATCAACATATTTTACTGATAGCATGCGAACCCTTACTTAACCTGATGACTAACTACCTTATATGTGTTACAGGGAAACAATGGGAATCACTGAGGTTTACAAGATGGTACTAACTATTATACCTTGCCTTTTTTATTCCTTTGCCCCGTTTCCAATATAGAGAAGATATTTATGCACATCCTTGTTTTCAGTGTTCACTGATGATTACCTCTCAAACCACCTATGTGGTCAGGAGGAGAGGAAAGTTTTCATACAACACCCACGGTTCAATATTGAAGTGTTCCTGAAGAGGTCGAAGGATGGATGGTCAATCATCCACAGGCACTGGCCTAAAGTTGCAAAGACCTTCAACATGAATGAAGGCTCAATTTTCGCCTTCTGCTTCAGCAATTTTCCAGATGAAATGCATCTCTCTATGTACCGTCAATGATGCTAATTTCAAAAGGTTCTAGATGTTGCATATGAAACTTGCTGCTAGCGCAGTTGTGTAATGGGGTAGCTAAGTGCTGAAGCTATATCATGTTGTACTCCGATGTATTTCAATTATGAAATCCTGCTTCCTTAATATGGAAATGGAATATATTATGTGCTTAATATGACTGTCAATTAGATCAGTAAATGGATTATTAATAATAGGGCAATTAGCCCGCTAATTGCCAATTAGCTTGCTAATTGGGTTTCCCTATTGCAAACGGTTAATGAGAAAACACCTTGGGCGATGACCTCAGGCAACACACACAGTTTCTAGGAATAAACCGTGTTGGATCAATGAACAATCACACACGACGTTCTCTTCAAAACTGTTTGCGTTACGCCACCGTGCACAAACGTTTTCCTTGTAGAGACTTTGTGGGATGTATATACGAACTGAAACGTTTAGCGGGGATTGACTGTGTGGGATGTACTTGAGACCTGAAACAATTTCGTTGTATAATTGTATTTTTTTAGCACCGGTTCATGTGGTCAGTAAAGACAATGACTTCCCCATCTTTGGGTTGAGGCTTTTCCTCTGTTGGGTTAGGAGCACGGTAGGACATGACTTCCTTCTTTGGCAGATAGCCAGTCTTCACAAAATCATTAAGTGTGCTATCTGTGATGATGGATTTGACCCAGTTGCATCTAATGGGTGCTTTGGGTGCCTTGGGCGGCATTGTGAAGATAGAAGCCTGAGACAGAATAAAATTCCTGATTCAAATTTAAACTCGGAGAGAAATATTTCAATGCATATTCTAAATGCTGGCTTATAAAGGGGCCTAATGGCATATGGCTAATTATGTCAGATTATTTAAGCCGCCATGAGCAGTTAAATCATTTGAGCTGCCATGTGTGGTTGAGGTTATCTATGGAGCATTGCAATTTAAAGCCGGTGGTGTGAGCCGCCATGGCTAGGTGGATTTATCAAGGTACAGACATTGACTAAGTGTTACAAAAACAGGTTTCACAGATTGCAATCATTATTTTGGATCAACGGATGCTCAGAAAAGGAAAAATATTCTAGACCTAAAAAACCAGCACAGAGGAGTTGATCAGTTTTAAAGAGGCCTTTGTACAAGAAAGGGGGATCTACTAGCATCTAAAATGGATACGAAGCAGCTACTGCATGAGTTTTATACTACTTTTATATCAAAAGAGGGTGCAGTGGAGAAACCACAAAGAATACATGATGAACAGCGAAGAACATAGAAGAACTCGTAAACCCTAATGTGGATCTAAGGTGCGGAAAAGTAGAGACTTACAGATGCAGATCTACTGCGGAGGGTCGCCACCATTCTCTGAACAAGCTCAGGTTGATGTAGCGGCTGGGGTCGAGGAAGACGAAGTGCGCTGCGGCGGCGGTGGAGCTCGAGCAGCAGTAGGGTCGCGAGAGGAAGAAGACGATGAAAAGGGGGATAATGAGGAAAGGCCAGTCGTGCTTATTTATAAAGGAAAGACTGATAAGTGGGCGCGAGAAACGAGGAGACCGAAAATTATGGGTATCCGGCTTGTCAGGACGCCTTGATTCTCGGGATGGTTATTAAAGATAAGGATCCGTTGAGATATATTAGATAAAATATGAATTAATGACAAATGACGACATGTCGGGTCATTGCAAATCCAGAAGATGACGTCATGTCAGGTTACAAATTTCTGTTCGATAGAGAGCAGAAGATTTTTTCCTAAGGTATTGAAGATTGACATGAACCAGTTCAAATCGACCTGGGCCCTAATGTTGGGGATATAGTTATTAGTATGACCCGCCTAGGAAGGGCCGGGTTATATCTATGATGACTCATGAAGCCCACGATGACTCCTGGAGATGGCGGGTTAGTTAAGGGCCCAAGGCCCAAAGGGTGATTTAAGGCCCGTAGAGATAAACCGCCATATGTATGTAACTTGTGTTATAAGGCAAGAATAACTAGTCACCGAGCCGGACACTGTTTATAAGCCGACCGGGACTCTGTAAGCCGCAGGGTGTCAACCCGGGTATATAAGGGGACGACCCGGTGGCGGCTTAGGGCAAGAAACAACAAATCGAGAGCCAAGCTATCGTATTTCGCTCCTTGGTCATCGAAACCTAGCAATACCACATCAACTGGACTAGGCCTTACCTTCACCGCAAGGTGCCGAACCAGTATAAACCTCTCGTGTCCTTTATCCTGATTAACCCGTTTAAGCTTCCTAGTTGCGATGGCTCCATGACTAAGTCCTTTCAATAGGACATCTGCCATGACAATTCCACGGCAACTAGGGTGCACACAAAGATCTCTCCTCCCTCTAGCTCACACCCTCACCGCAATATCAAGGCTTAGCGCGTCGAACTCGCAGAACAAAGGACACAAGATTTATAATGGTTCGGGCCACCGATGTGGTGTAATACCATACTCCAGTGTGGTGTGGTGGATTGCCTCTTGGGCTGAGGATGAATAGTTACAAGGGAAGAACAACCTCCCAAGGAGAGGTGCTCTTGTGCTTGGTGAGTTTGTGTGTGGCCTTGTTGGAAGGGATCAGGTCCAAGATGAGATGAGCCTTTCGTCTCTCGATAAGCCGATCTGTGGCTATGGTGGTGGCTAGCCCTATTTATAGAGGCCTGGGTCCTCTTCCCAAATATTAGGCGGGAAGGGATCCCACAACGGTCAATTTGAAGGGGGACAGCTAGTACAAGCTATCCTGACAAAAGATGGTCTTCGCCTGCCAAAGGCTCTGGTGATAACACCGTCCTGGGCTCCAAGGTGACCTCCGTCCTGCCATCCTGGTCGTCTTGGTCTTGTTGCACCGATACGGAAACCTTTGCTTGACGCCTCGGGACACCGTGCCTGCGCTTGCCTCTTTAGCACCAAAGTGGAAGCGAGGACGCTGCGCGCACTGGCGCCCGCCTGACCCTAGTCGTCATGGCTTGCATCAGAGGAACCTCGCGAGGTGCCCCTTGCCTTGATCTCTCCACTCCTCGCGAGCCAGCCTGGTGAGGCCTCCCCCGAGGAGGTCTTGCGTCGTCCACCTCGCAAGGCTTGGCCCCTCGCGAGGGTCTTGAGTGTTTTGCTGGTGAAGATGGGCCGTACAGGGCCGCTGGTGGAGCAATGCCGTGGGCCGCAAGCAGGCAAGTCTGGGGACCCTCGTTCCCAAGACGCCGACAGTGACTATCTTGTTGGTGCTGTTCTAGGAAAAAGAGTTGATAAGAAATTGAATGTTATCCATTATGCTAGTAAAACTCTATATAGTGCTCAAAGAAACTATGCTACTAGTGAGAAAGAATTTTTAGCAATTGTGTTTGCATGTCATAAATTCAGATCTTATATTGTTGATTCTAAAGTGATTGTTCACACCGATCATGTTGCTATTAAATATCTTATGGAAAAGAAAGATGCTAAACCTAGGTTGATTAGGTGGGCCTTTCATTACAATAATTTGACCTGCATATTTTTGATAGAAAGGGAGCTGAGAATCCCATAGCTGATAATTTGTATAGAATGGAAAATGTTCTTAATGACCCACTGGCTATTGATGCTAGTTTTCCTGTTGAACAATTCACTACTACTTCTAGTGATACTCCTTGGTATGCAGACTATGCTAATTAGATTGTTGCTAAATATATACCACCTAGTTTCACATACCAACAAAAGAAAAAGTTCTTCTTTGATTTAAGACATTACTTTTGGGATGACCCACATTTATATAAAGGAGTAGATGGTGTTATTAGACATTATGTACCTGTGCATGAACAGGAACAAATCCTACGGAAGTGTCACTTCGAGGCATACGAAGGACACCACGCTGGAGATAGAACTACACATAAGGTATTACAGCCTGGTTTTTATTGGCCTACTCTCTTCAAGGATGCACGTAAGTTTATCCTTTCTTGTGATGAATGTCAAAGAATTGGTAATATCGGTAGATGCCAGGAAATGCCTATGAATTATTTACTTGTTATTGGACCATTTGATGTTTGGGGATTTGATTATATGGGACCTTTTCCTTCCTCTAATGGGTATACACATATTTTAGTTGTTATTGCATTACTAAGTGAGTATAAGCTATTCCAACTAGTAGTGTTGATCACAACACTTCTATTAAAATTCTTAAACAAGGTATTTTCCCGAGGTTTGGAGTCCCTAGATATTTAATGACTTATAGTGGTTCACATTTTATTCATGGTGCACTCCGTAAACATCTTACTGAATATGATGTCAACCATCTAACTGCATCACCTTATCATCCTCAGTCTAGTGGTCAAGTTGAATTGTGTAATAGAGAAATAAAGTTGATTTTGCAAAAGACCATTAATAGATCTAGAAAAAATTGGTCTAAGATACTTGATGATGCATTGTGGGCATAGAGAATTGCTTATAAAAATCCTATGAGTATGTCCGCTTATAAAATGGTCTATGGAAAAACATGTCATTTATCTCTTGACTTAGAACATAAAGCTTATTGGGCAATTAAAGAACTTAATTATGATTTCAAACTTTCCGGTGAAAAAAGGTTATCTGATATTAGTTCTCTAGATGAATGGAAGACACAATCCTATGAAAATGCCAAGTTATTTAAGGAAAAAGTTAAAAGATGGCATGATAAAAACGGGAATTCAAAGTAGGTGATCAAGTTTTATTATACAACTCTCATTTAAGTTTCTTTGCAGGAAAGCTTCTCTCTAAATGGGAAGGACCATATATCGCCAAAGAATTTTATCGCTCTGGGGCTATCAACATAAACAACGCCGAAAGCACTAATCCGAGGGTGGTTAATGGGCAAAGAGTTAAACCTTATATTTTAGGTACACCCATTGATGTTGAAACCAATATTATTCAAACTATGTAATCGAAAGAGCACATAGACGCAACTTTCCGGAACACTCCAGAACCCTTAAAAGGAGTAGGTATATGGTATCGTAAGTAAACCGACTCGAAAAGTTCCATAAAAGCACTTTTTGTTTGTTTCAGAATGTTAAAAAATAGGAAAATAATAAACAGTCCAAAAAGTGCACGAGGGATCGACAAGTCCAGGGAGCGCACCCTACCCCGCAGGGCGCGCCTTCCAGGCTTGTGGCACCCGCGTGGACTTTCTCGACTCCGTTTTTCTTCCATATTGCTTATCCTGCATGTAAAAATTCATTATATATACTCCCTGATGTTTTGACCACCATATCGTAAGATTCTCCTCTGTACTTGTTTTGGGCTGTCTTTCTGACAGATCTAGATCGCCATGTCGCCTCCAAGATCATCCAAGGACAAGTTCTATGAGAAGGTCATCAACCATGACCTTCCATAGGTGATGAAAGACCCTCAAGAAATCGAGATGCATGAGGGGCGCTTCACATCCGGGACGTTCAAGGGCCTAAGAAGACCAGAAGCGAGAAGGCTAGGCTTGAAGCGGTGTTACAAGAGATCTTCGAGTGCCAGGGGATGGTGGAGTGTGGACTCAATGCCAACCACTCCATGATCACGGAATTCACCCATGAGCACAGTATGGACACCAAGGAGATTGGAGACACCATCTTAAAGCCCAATGACATGATTGATTACCTTTAGGCCCAAATCTATGATTTGCAAAATCAGAATTTTGAGTATGAGAGCTGGTTTAAAGGTATGAGTTTAGTTGCAAATTTTAGGATCCTGGAGACACGTTCATCTTTTTATGATGGCGATCCTATGCCTTGGAAGATGAAGGACAAGCCTACTTCATCATCACCACCATCACCAAAGAAGGAGACTTGAGTACACGAGTATGGGCATCACCCTTGGCTTGTGCCAAGCTTGGGGGAGGTGCCCCGGTATCGTATCACCATGACTTTTATCATCATTATCTATCTTAGTTTGATCCTTAGTTATTTCATTATTTAGAAGAATAAATTTTTAGTTTGATCTATTTTTGAGTGATTGCTTAGTGATCTATCTATTAATGTAATTATGTGCGAGTTATATAATAAAGAGTAGTTTTGAGTTTTTGCTTTGCTTTCTTGTTTCGATCTTAGCAATGAAAGAAAAATAATAAGATAATAAAAAAGATAATATGCTAATCCCATGGGGAGTAACGACTTCACATAAAAGAAGTATAGTTGATAACATTTGTTGGAAGTTTACAAACATAGCATTGGTCATTGGTGCAATCCATGAAAAAAGTAATAAAGAAAGAGAGGTATCCCATATAAATACACTATCTTGGACATATTTTATGATTGTGAGCCCCCATCAAATATTCTATATCAATTAGTTGACGTTTGACAAGGAAGACAACGTAATGAGTTATGATTGCTTATATCCAAAGAGAAGTTATATTGTCATGGATCCTCTAACATGTGGTGCTCGTCTAGGATCTTTTGCTAGCCAAAAAATCACACTAAGTAGAGATAATACCTATGCATCCAAAACCCTTAAACTCGGTTTCTTTCCATGAGTGTCCACCATATCTACCTATGGATTAATAAGATCCTTCAAGTAAATTGTCAACGATGCATAAAGCAATACAAATTGCTCCTTAAATATGTATGATCTTTTATTGTAAGGGAAAATAAGCTTTGTACAATCTTGTGATGGTAAAGAAATAAAAGCGACAGACTGCATAATAAAGGTCGCTATCACAAGGAGAAATATAAAGTGACATTCCTTTACATTAAGAGCTTGCACATCCAAAAATAAAAAGTGCATGGCAACCTCTACTTCCCTCTGTGAAGGGCCTATCTATTACTTTCATGTATTTATTTTTATGCAAGAGTCATTAGTGATCATCCCTATTCTGCTCTATGTACTCTTTAGTGGCAAGCATTATGTGGTGGATAGATCCATATATATCCCATTGAATGTAGGTGATCATGAGTTATTATTGTTGACATTACCCTTGAGGTAAATAAGTTGGGAGGCGAAACCATAAGTGCCTATCTTTCTATGTGTCTGGTTGAAACTTTTGCTCTATAAATATGCCTTGAGTGTCAGCAATCATAGAATACTAAATGATAGTTGAGTATGTAAACTTGCTAAACAAAGCTCTTACATAGACTCTTTCTAAAAATATGATGGATTGTGATTGTTTCAATGACTGGAACCATAGTTTGTTAGTTTCTAATGAAGTTTATGCTTCATACTTTAGCTTGTGCATGAATTATTACTTTAGCATAAGAAGTTTTATGATGATATATTGTTGTTATGATAATGACCATGATGCTCATGTCGTGTTTTGTTTTTATCGACACCTCTCTCTCCAAGCATGTGGTCATGATTATCAATTTTAGCTTTCGCTTGAGGACAAGCGACAGGGGCGGGCCCACCTCAATTCAAGGGTATTCACTTGAATATCCATTATTTTTATCAAAACTAGGTATATATAGTATATATACTGTGTTTATAAGAAAAAACGATACTGATACTCCAGAATGTGATAGTTAAGGATTTCAGCCCAAAAACAGAGGCAGACCATAGTCTATTTCCCCCTCCCCACTACGACATGGCCCATATGGCCCAAATTGTTGCAGCACACACCAAAAAAAGTTACCCATCGATCGATCAGAGGACACGAACCGCAGCGCCGCCCTTCCTGTTCTCTGTGCACCACACGCGACCCATGACGCCAACCACCTGATCAGCACTGCACGGCAGCCAGGTCCCAGGGCTGTTGTTGCCTGATCGGCAATCGATCGCAAGTGCGCGTGGCGACGGTTGCAGCACAGATGCGCGTGGAGAATCCATCCCTGATCCCCCGCCCCCTTTTTGTTCTGAACTTTCTGATCTCTGCAAACTACAGTAGGTGGTGGGTTCGTAGGCGTGAAGGAATCATGGGCAATAATTGATTCAATTCAAAGCCACAACTCGAATTCAGATGTTGAAGGTTTAATCGATAGAACTTGAGGGAATATTTGTTCTACCTTTAGCACCTTGTTGGGTTCAACACTCTTATTTATCGAAAGAGGATACAAACGATCCCCTATACTTGTGGGTTATCAAGACCTTTTTATGGCGCCTTTGCCAGGGAGCAAGAAAGTGGGGTGAATATTCTCGTGTGTTCTTGTTTGCTTTATCACTAAGTAGTTTCTATTTTATGTTCTAAGTTTTTCTCTATCTTTAGTTATGGATATGGAACATGAAATACCAAAAAAATAGGTGTACTTGCTATTCATGGAGGTGGGGAACCTCCTAAAACCATCGATGCTCGTTATGTGAAAAATATTAAAAAGTACTTTGATAATCCTGAGAAAACCCCATTCAACATGATAATGGGAGATACGTTAGATCAACATGAATACTTTAGGGATTATCGCTTGACACAAAAAGGGAAATTGTTATGGGATCAAATTGAAATGTTGCATTGGTATGCTTGGGATTTATGCTTGAGACATGATTATACTTGTTGCTCTAGGATGAGGTCTCGACACCTTCCCTTTTCATGCAAATTTAATGATAATGAAACCTTAGCTTCTTATGTTAATGGTAGATATGATTACTATGCTGTGGAGCGAATAGAAGAACTTGTTGCTTTTAAGGGTGCTTATGAAATAAAATCTATGTTTGAAAAGTTGGAAGATTTTGATGATTCAGTTTATAGACCTGAAAATTTTTCTATACTTAAATATTGGTATGAAAAATATAAATGCAATGCCGATATTGATGCGTTTATTGAGAAAGTCTCCGCTGTCCAAGAAGGGACTAATATTTTGCTAGAGTATATGGAAGAAGAAATTGATGAAACTGTGAGCTCATTGGATGAAAAAGATGATGAGGAGAGCGAAGAACAAAAGGAGGAAGAATGGATTAGCTACCCATGCCCACCTTCTAATGAGAGTAACTCTTCAACTCATACATTGCTCAATGTCCCTTCGTGCTTACCGAAGGATGAATTCTATGATAATTTCTATGATCCCATTGATTCACTTGAAATGTGCCTTTTTGATGAACTTGATGCTTGCTATGCTAGTGCCCATGATGCAAATTTGAACTATGCTTATGGAGATGAACTTTCTATATTTCCTTATGTTAAACATGAAATTGTTTCTATTGCACCCACACATGATAGTCCTATTATCTTTTTGAATTCTCCAAATTACACTATATCGGAGAAGTTTGTTCTTATTAAGGATTATATTAATGGGTTGCCTTTTACTATTTCACATGATAATTTTGATGAATATAATATGCATGTGCTTGATGCTCCTACTTGCAATTATTATGAGAGAGGAACTACATCTCCATCTCTTTATGTTTCCAACATGATAAAATTGCAAGTAATTGCTTACGCTATGTATTGGCCTTTACTTGATGTGCATGAATTGTTCTTGTATGACATGCCGATGCATAGGAAGAGAGTTAGACTTCATCATTGCATGATATATGTTGCTTTATGATCACTACTAAATGCAAAATCATTGTTAATTAAAATTTGCTTTGATATACCTTGGGATCTGGGTGGATCCATTACTTTAGCACTTTATGCCTAGCTTAATGGATTTAAAGAAAGCGCTGCCAGGGAGACAACCCGGAAGTTTTACGAAGTCATTTTATTCTGTTGAGTTCTTTTATAAAGTTTAAAAATAAAAAAATATAGAGGGGAATTTAAAATTTCACAAAAAGAAAAGTGAAAGTGAGAAAGCCGAGCACCGTGGAAGTGGGGGATATCCTTGAACTTTGTTCATGCCATGGAAACTTTGCAAATCTTGATTATAGAAACTTTTCAACAAAAATAATTACCCCCTTTTACAAATCCATTGTATCATAAAAATAATGTACCAATATTTGCCTTTAGGATGATTAGATTGCTTGTTGGTATGTGCGGTGCAAAAACAGAAACTTTGGTTATAGTTCGTGATTTTATATTTTTTACTGGAACGTCAAAAGTTTCTAAAAGTATTGCTATACAATTTTTTTTACTAATTTCTCAGAATGTTTGGAGTACCAGAAATATGGTCAAAGTTCATATTGCTACACTTTGTCTTGTTTTTGACAGATTCTGTTTTTAATGCATTGTTTTGCTTGTTTTGATGAAACTATCGATTCTATCGGTGGTATAAGACATGGAAATGTTATAATACAATATTTACAATGCAAAAACAAAATATGAATTGGTTTGTAATAGTACTTAAAGTAGTGATTTGCTTTATTATACTAACGGATCTCACCAGTTTTCTGTTAAGTTTTGTGTGGATGAAGTGTTCAAAGATCGAGGAGGTCTCGATATGAGGAGAAGGAGGAGACGAAGAGTTCAAGCTTGGGGATGCCCAAGGAACCCCAAGTAAATATCCAAGGAGACTCAAGCGTCTAAACTTGGGGATACCCCGGAAGGCATCCCATCTTTCTTCAACAAGTATCGGTATGTTTTCGTTTTCGGTTTGTTCATGTGATATGTGTAAATCTTGGAGTGTCTTTTGTGTTTAGTTTTCATTTTTCTTTTAAGCACCATGCTGGTATGCGATAGTCCATGGTTGATTTATAGAATTCTTATTGCACTTCACTTATATCTTTTGAGTGTGGCTTTATAGAATGCTTCATGTGCTTCACTTATATCATTTGATGTTTGGATTGCATGTTTCTCTTCACATAGAAAACTATTGTTTGTGGGATGCTATTTTGCTTTACTTATATTTATTAGAGCATGGTCTTTTGGAAAGAATTAAACTCTCATGCCTCACTTATATCTATTTAGAGAGTCAACAGGAGTTGGTCATTTGCATGGTTAGTCATAAAATCCTACATAAAAGTTGTGGATCACTGAATATGATATGTTTGATTCCTTGCAATAGTTTTAAGATATAGAGATGGAATATGTGGGAGGTATTAGTAAACGGTTGTGGTTAGTAAGAATATTGGTGTTAAGGTTTTTGATTCCCGAAGCATGCACGTATAGTCTCTCGTGATGCTATGAAGTTGGAGCATGATTTATTATTGATTGTCATCCATATGAGTGGTGGCCGGGGACAAGCCATGGTCCTTTCCTACCAATCTATCCCCCTACGGGCATGCATAGTACTACTTTGCTTCGAGGGCTAAAAAACTTTTGCAATAAGTATATGACTTATTTATGACTAATGTGAGTCCATGGATTATACACACTCTTACCTTTCCGCAATTTGCTAGCCTCTACAATATCATGCATTGCCCTTTCTCACCTCGAGAGTCGGTGCAAACTTTGCCGGTGCATCCAAACCCCGTGATATGATATGGTCTATCACACATAAGCCTTATTATATCTACCTCAAAGCAGCCACCATACCTATCTATTATGGCCTTTCCCTAGCCATTCCGAGATATATTGTCGTGCAACTTCCACCGCTTCCATTTTGATGACTTGAGCATTCATTGTCATATTGCTTTGCATGATCGTAAGATAGCTAGCATGATATTTCCATGGCTTGTTCGTTTTTTGATATCTCTGCTACGCTAGATCATTGCACATCCTGGTACACTGCCAGAGACATTCATATAAAGTCATACTTTGTTCAAGGTATCGAGTGGTAATTTTTATTTCTTTTGAGTTGTAAGTAAATAGAAGTGTGATGATCATCATTATTCACTATTAGAGCATGTCCTAGTGAGGAAAGGATCATGGGAGACTATGATTTCCCTAGAAGTCGGGATGAGGCCCCAGACAAATATAAAAAAGGAAAAAGATGAAAAAGTGAGGCCAAAAAGAGCCCAAGAAAATAAAAAATGGAGAAAAAAGGAAAAAAGGAAAAAATGAGAGAAAAGAGAGAAGGGGCATGCAAATACCTCACTTGTGCTTCAAAGTAGCACCATGTTTTTCATATAGAGAGTCTCCTATGTTGTCACTTTCATATACTAGTGGGAATTTTTCATTATAGGATTATATGAACACCCACTTAGTTTTCATGACGAGCTTTAATACACTTATAGCTCGTAGTGCATTTGTTGCATGGCAATCCCTATTCCTCACATTGATATCAATTGATGGGCATCTCCATAGCCCGTTGGTCAGCCACGTCGATGTGAGACTTTCTTCCTTCTTTGTCTTCCCTATATTTACCCCTATCATCATACTCTATTCCACCCGTAGTGCTATATCCATGGCTCGCGCTCATGTATTGCGTGGGGGTTGAAAAAGCTAAAGCGCGTTAAAAAGTATGAACCAATTTCTTGGCTTGTCATCGGGGTTGTGCATGATAAATACTTTGTGTTAAGAAGACAGAGCATGACAAGAGTATATGATTTTGTAGGGATAGCTTTCTTTAGCGTTGATATTTTGAAAGAGACAATTGTTTTTTGAGATGCCTGAGTATTTCTTTGAATCATTTGTGTCTTAATATTCATGCCATGATTAGATATATGATCAAGATTATGCTAGGTAGCATTCCACATCAAAAATTATCTTTTTTTATCATTTACCTACTCGAGGACGAGCAGGAATTAAGCTTGGGGATGCTGATAATTCTCCATCGTATCTATAATTTTGATTGTTTCATGCCAATATTATACAACTTTCACATACTTTTGGCAACATTTTATATGATTTATTGGACTAACCTATTGATCCAGTGTCCAGTGCCAGTTCTTGTTTGTTGCATGTTTTTTCTTTCGCAAAATATTCATATCAAACAAAGTCCAAACGCGATAAAAATTTACGGAGAATTATTTTGGAATATCTGTTATTTTTGGGAGGTGGAATCAACACAAACAGGGGCCCACAGCCCCCCAAGATACACCAGGGCAAGCCCCAGGCCCCAGGCGCGCCCAGGTGTCTTGTGCCCTCCTCGTAAGTCAGTTGGATCCCTTCTTCGGGCGCAAGAAAGATAATTTATGCAAAGGAGATCCAATCTCGGAGGGGCTCCCGCGCCTTCGCCTCCATGAAGGCCATGGACCAGAGGGGGAACTCTCCTCCCATCTAGGGTGGAGGCCAAGGAAGAAGAAGAAGGAGGGTGGCTCTCTCCCCCTCTCTCCTAGTGGCGCCGGAATGCCGTCGGGGCAATCATTGTGACAGTGATCTACACCAACAACTTCGCCGCCGTCAACACCAACTCTCTCCCCCTCTATGCAGCAGTGTAACACCTCTTCTCCTCACTATGATCTCTACTTAAACATGGCACTCAACGCTATATATTATTTCCCAATGATCTATGGCTATCTTATGATGTGTGAGTAGATCCGTTTTGTCCTATGGGTTGATAGATGATCATGATCGGTTTGAGTTGTATATTTTATTTTGGTGCTATCCTACGGTGCCCTCAGTGTCGCCCAAACTGAGGGATCCCCACTGTAGGGTGTTGCAATACGTTCATGGTTCGCTTATGGTGGGTGGCGCGAGTTACAAAAGCACATACCCGAGTTTGGGGGTCATTGTGTATGGGATAAATAGTACTTGATACTTAATGCTATGGTTGGATTTTACGACCTTAATGATCTTTAGTATTTGTGGATGCTTGATAGAGTTCCAATCATAAGTACATATGATCTAAGTAGAGAAAGTATGTTAGCTCATGCCTCTCCATCATATAAAATTGCAACAATGATCACCGGTTTAGTTATCGATCACCTAGGGACAAATGACTTTCTGTTGACAAAAGTTATCTACTTTTATTACCTTGCATTCTATTCATAGTTTTATCCTCGCAAAGTACTCGCAGTTTTATTCTTGCAAAATAGTTTCATACTTGTTTTAGGTAAAGCAAACGTCAAGTGTGTGTAGAGTTGTATCGGTGGTCGATAGAACTTGAGGGAATATTTGTTCTCCCTTTAGCTCCTCGTTGGGTTCGACACTCTTATTTATCAAAAAAGGCTGCAAACGATCCCCTGTACTTGTGGGTTATCAGAGGTCGTCTAGCGGGGCGGAGTTTGTGATGGGAAAGAGAATAATTATTGAGAAACCAGTGGCAATCATGCTAAGGAAGAGCCGCCACAACAAGTGGAAGATGATGGTTGTCATTGACCTCATTTAGAAATAAGTGGTAGATATGAACAGTATGTAAGCTCATGACGCGTTAGTGAGTTTGTTAAGATGGATGTGGTACATTGATGCTAGTCTCTTAAGTGGAACAACTATGAAGCTTTGTTGTTTGGTCCTATAATAGATTAAGCCTGCTTCAGTGAATGCTATGAATTATGTACTTTTGTTAGTTTACTCTTTATAAATCATGTGTACAAATTCAAGCACGGTAAATTCATGGGAACAAAAGTTTGTTTGTGACATGACAACTATATTAGTGACGGGCGATATTTTCTGCCTGCCGCTGGTTAACTAGTTGCTAGTGGTGGAAACTCGCTCGCCACTAATGCCATTTTAGCAGTTAAGGGGGGTCAGTGGTGGGCACCCCGGAGAGCCTTGCCCGTCACTACTAGGCTTTTTCCACCCTCCACTACTAGGCATTCCTGCAATAGTGGCTTCTATGCATAGGGAGGAATGCAACCTCCACCTCCACCTCTCATATGGCCAGTGAACCATCAACCTTTCAGGATCACTCTTGTCAATCACAAAATCATTTTGAGTGAGAATCTAGTATGTACTCAGGGCATTCCGATAGTCCACCAACGCTTCAAATATTGTTCCTGGAGTAACCTAAGGATTGTCCCTTTCCCACTCAAGTGTTGGCATGTCCTCACCATCATATTCGTTTGGAACCAACAAGTCAACATTCCCCTCTTTATCTTCATTACAAGTGTCATCAAATCTAGCAGGGCGGGTGGGCTCCTCCGAGTATTCGTCCTACACTGTCCATTGGCTAAATTTATCAACCAATCAAGGTACATCCTCTCATCCTCATCTTCATGTTGAGGCACTGCCTCGTCAGGCTGTGTATCATTTTCTACATCCTCTGCACCACTCGCCTGCCTTTCACTACTAGTAGGTTTAGATGGTCTGGACCTATGAGGAGTGCAGGGCCGCTCACTATTAGTAGAGTTAACTAGTTTCTCAACGCCCTTTCTTTTTCCCATTCTTTTGGCGACTTAAGCACATCAATGTGAATTTTACCAAAGCGGGTGCTAGCATTCAAACCAAAATGTAATCTTGGATGCTTGTCACAAGTTAGTGGCACAAATCTTTGCTCACTACCATGGAAATATTTCAGATCAATAATATCGGCTGGGCTCTAGGGATAATCGGAACAAAGGGAATTGCAAAAATCTTTGAATGAAATACTTGTTTCTACCAACTTTGGATAGCAAAATCCAGACAAAAGATGCACTTCAGTACCTTACAAGATGCTAATTTCCATTCTAACTACTAGCTGAAAGGCAAGCGCAGGATCAATCCAATAGTTAGACGGGCAATAATTCAGCCAGGCAGGTAACAATTCACGCGCCCAATGGTCAAATACTAGGCATATTTTCGAGTTAGATCATACATTAGAAGGGGATTGAGGCTTACACAGCCAAAATCCATGAGTTCTCTGATGCTCCAGGTTTGACCCAATCCTCCACACGGTTGATGGGATGGAGGCCGATGTCCCTCGACATTGTTCAAGTCTATGCAGCTCAAGCTACTACCGGAGGACGGTCTCTCAAGTTACTGCAGTAAAGCCACCCTCAAGATACCCTCAAGCCACTACGCGCCGGGGCTGAAGGAAATATGCCCTAGAGGAAATAATAAAGTTATTATTTATTTCCTTATATCATGATAAATGCTTATTATTCATGCTAGAATTGTATTAACCGGAAACATAATACATGTGTGTGAATACATAGACAAACAGAGTGTCACTAGTATGCCTCTACTTGACTAGCTCGTTGATCAAAGATGGTTATGTTTCCTGACCATAGACATGAGTTGTCATTTCATTAACGGGATCACATCATTAGGAGAATGATGTGATTGACTTGACCCATTCTGATAGCCTAGCACTTGATAGTTTAGTTTGTTGCTATTGCTTTCTTCATGACTTATACATGTTCCTATGACTATGAGATTATGCAACTCCCATTTACCAGAGGAACACTTTGTGTGCTACCAAACATCACAACATAACTGGGTGATTATAAAGGTGCTCTACAGGTGTCTCCAAAGGTACTTTTTGGGTTGGCGTATTTCGAGATTAGGATTTGTCACTCCGATTGTCGGAGAGGTATCTCTGGGCCCTCTCGGTAGTGCACACCATTTAAGCCTTGCAAGCATTGTAACTAATGAGTTAGTTGCGGGATGATGTATTACAGAACAAGTAAAGAGACTTGCCAGTAACGAGATTGAACTAAGTATTGAGATACCGACGATCGAATCTCGGGCAAGTAACATACTGATGACAAAGGGAACAACATATGTTGTGATGCGGTCTGACCGTAGGGTCCGCACACTTAACGCTACGATGACAGTTATATTATGAGTTTTATGTTTTGATGTACCAAAGGTTGTTCGGAGTCAAGGATGTGATCACGGACATAACGAGGAGTCTCAAAATGGTCGAGACATGAAGATTAATATATTGGAAGCCTATGTTTGGATATCGGAAGTGTTCCGGGTGAAATTGGGATTTTACTGGAGTACCGGGAGGTTACCGGAACCCCCCGGGGGCTTAATGGGCCTACATGGGCCTTAGTGGAAAAGGAGAGAAGCTAAGGAAGTGTGGGGCGCGCTCCCCCCAGGCCCAAACCGAATTGGTTTAGGGCAAGGGGGGCCGGCCCCCCTCTTTCCTTCTTCCCCCTCCCAACTCCTAATCCAACTAGGAAAAGGGGGGAGTCCTACTACTGGTGGGAGTAGGACTCCTTCGGCGCGCCTCTCCCCTTGGCCGGCCGCACCCCCCTTGCTCCTTTATATACAGGGGCAGGGATACCTCAAGACACACAAGTTGATCAAGTTGATCGTCTCTTAGCCGTGTGTGGTGGCCCCCTCCACCATAGTCCACCTCGATAATACTGTAGCGGTGCTTAGGCGAAGCCCTGCGTCTGTAGAACATCAACATCTTCACCACGCCGTCATGCTGACGAAACTCTCCCTCAACACTCGGCTGGATCGGAGTTCGAGGGACGTCATCGGGCTGAATGTGTGCTGAACTCGGAGGTGTCGTACGTTCGGTACTTGATCGGTCGGATCATGAAGACGTACGACTACAGCAACCGCGTTGTGCTAACGCTTCCGTTTTCAGTCTATGAGGGTACGTGGACAACACTCTCCCCTCTCGTTGCTATGCATCACCATGATCTGGCGTGTGCGTAGGAAAATTTTGAAATTACTACGTTCCCCAACAGTGGCATCCGAGCAAGGTTTTATGCGTTGATGTTATATGCACGAGTAGAACACGAGTGTGTTGTGGGCGATATAAGTCGTATTGCTTACCAGCATGTCATACTTTGGTTCGGCGGTATTGTTAGATGAAGTGGCCCGGACCGACATTACGCGTACGCTTACGCGAGACTGGTTCTACCGACGTGCTTTGCACACAGTTGGCTGGCGGGTGTTAGTTTCTCCAACTTTAGTTGAACCAAGTGTGGCTATGCCCGGTCCTTGCGAAGGTTAAAACAGCACCAACTTGACAAACTATCGTTGTGGTTTTGATGCGTAGGTAAGAACTGTTCTTCCTAAGCCCGTAGCAGCCACGTAAAACTTGCAACAACAAAGTAGAGGACGTCTAACTTGTTTTTGCAGGGCATGTTGTGATGTGATATGGTCAAGACATGATGCTAAATTTTATTGTATGAGATGATCATGTTTTGTAACCAAAGTTATCGGCAACTGGCAGGAGCCATATTGTTGTTGCTTTATTGTATGCAATGCAATCGCCCTGTAATGCTTTACTTTATCACTAAGCGGTAGCGATAGTCGTGGGAGCATAAGATTGGCGAGACGACAACGATGCTACGAAGGAGATCAAGTTGTCGTGCCGGTGACGATGGTGATCATGACAGTGCTTCGGAGATGGAGATCACAAGCACAAGATGATGATGGCCATATCATATCACCTATATTGATTGCATGTGATGTTTATCTTTTATGCATATTATCTTGCTTTGTAGCATTATAAGATTATCCCTCACTAAATTATCAAAGTATAAGTGTTCTCCCTGAGTATGCACCGTTGTGAAAGTTCTTCGTGCTGAGACACCACGTGATGATCGGGTGTGATAGGCTCTATGTTCAAATACAACGGGTGCAAAATAGTTGCACACACGGAATACTCAGGTTAAACTTGACGAGCCTAGCACATAACAAATATGGCCTCGGAACACGGAGACCGAAAGGTCGAGTGTGAATCATATAGTAGATATGATCAACATAGTGATGTTCACCATTGAAACTACTCCATCTCACGTGATGATCGGACATGGTTTAGTTTATATGGATCACGTGATCACTTAGAGGATTAGAGGGATGTCTATCTAAGTGGGAGTTCTTAAGTAATATGATTAACTCAACTTAAATTTATCGTGAACTTAGTCCTGGTAGTATTAGCATATCTATGTTGTAGATCAAAAGCTCGCGTTTAGCTCCCCTGTTTTATTTTTGATATGTTCCTAGAGAAAACTAAGTTGAAAGATGTTAGTAGCAAGGATGCGGATTGGATCCGTGATATGAGGTTTATACTCATTGCTGCACAGAAGAATTATGTCTTTGATGCACCGCTAGGTGACAGACCTATTGTAGGAGTAGATGCAGACGTTATGATCGTTCGGCTAGCTCAATATGATGACTACTTGATAGTTTAGTGCACCATGCTTAACGGCTTAGAATCAGGACTTCAAAGACGTTTTGAATGTCATGGACCATATGAGATGTTCCAGGAGTTGAAGTTAATATTTCAAGAAAATACCCGAGTTGAGAGATATGAAGTCTCCAACAAGTTCTATAGCTAAAAAGATGGAGGAGAATAGCTCAAGCAGTGAGCATGTGCTCACATTGTCTGGGTACTACAATTGCTTGAATCAAGTGGGAGTTAATCTTCTAGATAAGATAGTGATTGACAGAATTCTCTAGTCACCATCACCAAGTTAGTAAAACTTCGTGATGAACTATGATATGCAAGGGATAACGGAAACAATTCCCAAGCTCTTCGTAATGCTGAAATCGACGAAGGTAGAAATCAAGAAAAATATCAAGTGTTGATAGTAGACAAGACCACTAGTTTCAATAAAAGGGCAAAGGGAAGAAGGGGAACTTCAAGAAGAACGGCAAGCAAGTTGTTGCTCAAGTGAAGAAGCCCAAGTCTAGTCCTAAGCCTGAGACTAAGTGCTTCTACTGCAAAGGGACTGGTCACTGGAAGCGGAACTGCCCCAAGTATTTGGCGGATAAGAAGGATGGCAAAGTGAACAAAGGTATATTTGATATACAGATTATTGATGTGTATTTTACTAGTGTTCGTAGCAACCCCTCGGTATTTGATACTGGTTCAGTTGCTAAGAGTAATAACTCGAAATGGGAGTTGCAGAATGAACAGAGACTAGTTAAGGGTGAAGTGACGATGTGTGTTGGAAGTGGTTCCAAGATTGATATGATCATCATCGCACACTCCCTATACTTTCGGGGTTAGTGTTGAACCTAAATAAGGGTAATTTGGTGTTTGCGTTAAGCATGAATATGATTTGATCATGTTTATTGCAATACGGTTATTCATTTAAGTAAGAGAATAAATTGTTGTTCTGTTTACATGAATAAAACCTTATATGGTTACACACCCAATGAAAATGGTTCATTGGATCTCGATCGTAGTGATACACATATTCATAATATTGAAACCAAAAGATGCAAAGTTAATAATGATAGTGCAACTTATTTGTGGCACTGCCGTTTAGGTCATATTGGTGTAAAACGCATGAAGAAACTATATGTTGATGGACTTTTGGAATCACTTGATTATGAATCACTTGATGCTTGCGAACCATGCCTCGTGGGCAAGATGACTAAGACTCCGTTCTCCGGAACAATGGAGCGAGCAACTGACTTATTGGAAATAATACATACTGATGTATGCAGTCCAATGAGTGTTAAGGCTCACAGCAAGTATCATTATTTTCTGACCTTCACAGATGATTTGAGCAGATATGGGTATATCTACTTAATGAAACACAAGTCTGAAACATTTGAAAAGTTCAAAGAATTTCAAAGTAAAGTGGAGAATCATCGTAACAAAAATAAAAAAATTTACGATATGATCGCAGAAGTAAAATATTTGAGTTACGAGTTTGGCCTTCAGTTAAAACAATGTGAAATAGTTTCACTACTCATGCCACCTGGAACACCACAGTGTAATGGTGTGTCCGAACGTCATAACCGTACTTTATTAGATATGGTGTGATCTATTATGTCTCTTACCGATTTACCACTATCGTTTTGGGGTTATGCATTAGAGACAGCTACATTCACATTAAATAGGGCACCATCTAAATCCGTTGAGACAACACCGTATGAACTATGGTTTGGCAAGAAACCAAAGTTGTCATTTCTAAAAGTTTGGGGCTGCGATGCTTATGTTAAAAAGCTTCAACCTAATAAGCTCGAACCCAAATCGGAGAAATGTGTCTTCATAGGATACCCAAAGGAGACTGTTGGGTATACCTTCTATCACAGATCCGAAGGCAAGACTTTTGTTGCTAAATTCGGAGTTTTTCTAGAGAAGGAGTTTCTCTCAAAAGAAGTGAGTGGGAGGAAAGTAGAACTTGAAGAGGTAACTGTAGCTGCTCCCTTATTGGAAAGTAGTTCATCACCGAAAACGGTTTCTGCGACACCTACACCAATTAGTGAGGAAGTTAATGATGATGATCATGAAACTTTAGATCAAGTTGTTACTGAACCTCGTAGGTCAACCGGAGTAAGATCCGCACCAGAGTGGTACGGTAATCCTGTTCTGGGAGTCATGCTACTAGATCATGATGAACCTACAAACTATGAAGAAGTGATGGTGAGCCCTTCCGCTAAATGGCTTCAGGCCATGAAATCTGAGATGGGATCCATGTATGAGAACAAAGTGTGGACTTTGGTTGACTTGCCCGTTGATCGGCAAGAAATTGAGAATAAATGGATCTTCAAGAAGAAGACTTACGCTGACGGTAATGTTACTATCTACAAAGCTCAACTTATTGCGAAAGGTTTTCGACAAGTTCAAGGGATTGACTACGATGAGACCTTCTCACCCGTAGCGATGCTTAAGTTTCTCCAAATCATGTTAGCAATTGCCGCATTTTATGATTATGAAATATGGCAGATGGATGTCAAAACTGCATTCTTGAATGGATTTCTTGAAGAAGAGTTGTATATGATGCAACCGGAAGGTTTTGTCGATCCAAAGGGAGCTAACAAAATGTGCAAGCTCCAGCGATCCATTTATGGACTGGTGCAAGCCTCTCGGAGTTGGAATAAACGCTTTGATAGTGTGATCAAAGCATTTGGTTTTATACAGACTTTTGGAGAAGCCTGTATTTACAAGAAAGTGAGTGGGATCTCTGTAGCATTTCTAATATTATATGTGGATGAAATATTGTTGATTGGAAATGATATAGAATTTCTGGATAGCATAAAGGGATACTTGAATAAGAGTTTTTCAATGAAAAACCTCGGTGAAGCAGCTTATATATTGGGCATCAAGATCTATAGAGATAGATCAAGACGCTTAATTGAACTTTCACAAAGCACATACCTTGACAAAGTTTTGAAGAAGTTCAAAATGGATCAAGCAAAGAAAGGGTTCTTGCCTGTGTTACAATGTGTGAAGTTGAGTAAGACTCAAAACCTGACCACGGCAGAAGATAGAGAGAGAATGAAAGTCATTCCCTATGCCTCAGCCATAGGTTCTACAAAGTATGCCATGTTGTGTACCAGACCTATTGTATACCCTGCCCTGAGTTTGGCAAAGGAGTACAATAGTGATCTAGGAGTAGATCACTGGACAACGGTCAAAATTATCCTTAGTGGAATAAAGATATGTTTCTTGGTTATGGAGGTGACAAAAAGGTTCGTCGTAAAGGGTTACGTCGATGCAAGTTTTGACACTGATCCAAATGACTCAAAGTCTCAATCTGGATACATATTGAAAGTGGGAGCAATTAGCAAGAGTAGCTCCGTGCAGAGCATTGTTGACATAGAAATTTGCAAAATACATACGGATCTGAATGTAGCAGACCCGTTGACTAAACTCCCCTCACAAGCAAAACATGATCACACCTTAGTACTCTTTGGGTATTAATCACATAGCGATGCAAACTAGATTATTGACTCTAGTAAACCCTTTGGGTGTTGGTCACATGACGATGTGAACTATGGGTGTTAATCACACGGTAATGTGAACTATTGATGTTAAATCACATGGCGATGTGAACTAGAATATTGACTCTAGTGCAAGTGGGAGACTAAAGGAAATATGCCCTAGAGGCAATAATAAAGTTATTATTTATTTCCTTATATCATGATAAATGTTTATTACTCATGCTAGAATTGTATTAACCAGAAACATAATACACGTGTGTGAATACATAGACAAACAGAGTGTCACTAGTATGCCTCTACTTGACTAGCTCGTTGATCAAAGATGGTTATGTTTCCTAACCATAGACATGAGTTGTCATTTCATTAACGGGATCACATCATTAGGAGAATAATGTGATTGACTTGACCCATTCTCATAGCCTAGCACTTGATCGTTTAGTTTGTTGCTATTGCTTTCTTCATGACTTATACATGTTCCTATGACTATGAGATTATGCAACTCCCGTTTACCGGAGGAACACTTTGTGTGCTACCAAACATCACAACATAACTGGGTGATTATAAAGGTGCTCTACAGGTGTCTCCGAAGGTACTTTTTGGGTTGGCGTATTTCGAGATTAGGATTTGTCACTCCGATTGTCGGAGAGGTATCTCTGGGCCCTCTCGGTAATGCACACCATTTAAGCCTTGCAAGCATTGTAACTAATGAGTTAGTTGCGGGATGATGTATTACAGAACGAGTAAAGAGACTTGCCAGTAACGAGATTGAACTAAGTATTGAGATACCGACGATCGAATCTCGGGCAAGTAACATACTGATGACAAAGGGAACAACATATGTTGTGATGCGGTCTGACCGATAAAGATCTTCATAGAATATGTGGGAGCCAATATGAGCATCCAGGTTCCGCTATTGGTTATTGACCGGAGACGTGTCTCGGCCATGTCTACATAGTTCTCGAACCCGTAGGGTCCGCACACTTAACGCTACGATGACAGTTATATTATGAGTTTTATGTTTTGATGTACCGAAGGTTGTTCGGAGTCCCGGATGTGATCACGGACATAACGAGGAGTCTCGAAATGGTCGAGACATGAAGATTAATATATTGGAAGCCTATGTTTGGATATCGGAAGTGTTCCGGGTGAAATCGGGATTTTACCGGAGTACCAGGAGGTTACCGGAACCCCCCGGGGGCTTAATGGGCCTACATGGGCCTGAGTGGAAAAGAAGAGAAGCTAAGGAAGTGTGGGGCGCGCTCCCCCCTTAAGGCCCAAACCGAATTGGTTTAGGGCAAGGGGGGTCGGCCCCCCTCTTTCCTTCTTCCCCCCTCCCAAGTCCTAATCCAACTAGGAAAAGGGGGGCAGTCCTACTCCCGGTGGGAGTAGGACTCCTCCGGCGCGCCTCTCCCCTTGGCCGGCTGCACCCCCCTTGCTCCTTTATATACAGGGGAAGGGGGGCACCTCAAGACACACAAGTTGATCAAGTTGATCGTCTCTTAGCCGTGTGTGGTGGCCCCCTCCACCATAGTCCACCTCGATAATACTGTAGCGGTGCTTAGGTGAAGCCCTGCGTCGGTAGAACATCAACATCGTCACCACACCGTCGTGCTGATGAAAGTCTCCCTCAACACTCGGCTGGATCGGAGTTCGAGGGACGTCATCGGGCTGAAAGTGTGCTGAACTCGGAGGTGTCGTACATTCGGTACTTGATCGGTCGGATTGTGAAGACGTACGACTACATCAACCGTGTTGTGCTAACGCTTCCGTAATCGGTCTACGAGGGTACGTGGACAACACTCTCCCCTCTTGTTGCTATGCATCACCATGATCTTGCGTGTGCGTAGGAAAATTTTGAAATTACTACGTTCCCCAACAGGGGCATGAAATGATGCAATAGAAAAGTGGACCATGGGCAAGGGTTTCTGTCAATTTTAGGATTGATTGGGTGGTGGTGATGGGTTGGGTAGGGGGAGATATATGTGGCATAGGTTCAAGCTTTTGCTGGTCGCCCTGCCGGCGATCAGATCAGGTAAGGCTGGTAGGCAGGCACGTCAGCGATGGTGACTATGTGGGGAGCGGCTCGGGGTCGGGCTATTCAAAATGCGATGTGTGTGTGTGTGTGTGTGTGTGAGAGAGAGAGAGAGAGAGAGAGAGAGACGGCAACCTACCTAGGCCCTACCTGTCATAAGTTGCCTCGGCCCCACCTGTTAGGATATAACGCAACCCCACTTGCCAAAAGGTAACAGTCAAAGGCTTAGATTGGACGACAATGCTCCATTGGGCTTTTGTGAGTAGGGGTGGAGGAGGGAGGGGAAAAGTGAGCAATGTTAGTTTCCTAGGGTAAAACATAGCACAACTAAGCAATCAGGGGCATGAAAATAGAAAACCCTTTATAAAAATCAATCTTCAAAAATATCGCCTTTTGAGGTTTAGTCTTAACTTCGTGAATGATCTCATGTAGCACCAAGACCCCATCATGGATCAAATGTCCCTTAATGAAGGTCGATTGTTTCAGATGAGTAATCCCAGCCACCACCGGCACCACCCTAATGGTGTACGCCTTGGCTAGGGTGCGTAAGATCACGTTAATCAATATGTTTGGCTGGAACTGGCAGATGTCTGTCGGCCTTCTGGGAACGGGGGTCCCCAGACTTGCCTGCGGCGTGGCTCAGGCAGGGGCCCAGCGCGGCCCATCTTCACCATCCCAAGCTCAAGACCCTCGCGAGGGGCCAAGCCTCGCGGGGCGGACGACAGGAAGCTTCCTTAGAGGCAGCCTCATCAGGCAGGCTCACGAGGAGGTGGAGAGATCAATGCAGGGGTACCTCTCGAGGATCCCATGACGCAAGCCATGACGATCGAGACCAGGCAGGCGCCGGCCTGTGCAGTGTCCTTGTTTCCCCTTTGGTGCAAAGGGAGCAAGCACAGGCCAAGGTATCAGGCAAAGGTTTCCATTCCGGTGCAACGAGACCAAGACCAGTAGGACGGAGGTGTGGAGCCCAAGATGGCGTCATCACCAGTGCTTTTTGCAGCCGAAGACCACCTTTGGTCAGGATAACTTGTACCATATGTTCCCCTTCAAAATGGCCAAGTGTTGGCGCCCTTCCCGCTCATTATTTGGGGAGAGGCCCAGGGCCTCTATAAATAGAGCTAGCCTCCACAAAGGAGAGGGAGAGACTGGGGAGAACCCTAGCAGAGAAAGAAAGGGAGAACCCAGTAGAGACTAAGTAGAACACACCGCACCAGCTCAAGAACACCCCTCGCGAGGTTGTTCTTCCCTTGTACTGTCCATCATCAGCCCCAGAGGCAATCCACCACACCACACACTGGAGTAGGGTATTACACCACAACGGTGGCCCGAACCAGTATAAACCCCGTGTCTCTTGTGTTGTTCATCATTTTCATCTTAGTTCACATGAGAGGATCAGACGCAGATCGGTAGGGGAGAGATCTCCGCGCACATCCCAGTGTTCGAACCTCAAGGGTCTGCTGGAACCTGAAATCTGACATTTGGCACGCCAGGTAGGGGTGCGCCGGAGTCCTCCTTCCTCCGCGTCGCGTTCCGCTGCTTCGCCACCCAGATGTCAAGCAACCCGGCTCCCAACGTCGACCGCTGGGCGGCGTGGCCCGCCCACGCCGTGTCGCCGTCTCAGGGCGACCTCAACCTTGCGCCTCAGGCAGCTCGCTGCGGGGCGCTGGCGACGCGGCCAGACGCCGCCTGCCCTCATGCCACGGCAGGTGCGGGCCGTAGCAAGGGCCTCGAACCACGCCGCTACCACGGTGCCATACACCCGACGGGAGCACGCGAACTCCAGGGCCGCGCTCACGGTGGACCGAGAGCTACTACGGTGCCGCTTGCTGGAAGGCGGCCGCGACGTGTTGTTGGAGCGAGTGGCCGAGCTCCTGGACGCCGCCACCTCAGGAGCGCCCCATTTCTGCATCCAGCTGCCGCCCCAGATCCAGGACAGGTCGCACGACGGCATTATGCGCGCCGACGCGATTTCAGGCGGGCCCCAGGGCCTGTCTAGCGCCAACACCTCCGCCAGCACCAGGCGGCAGATCGCGCCGGCCCTTCCCCAGGCCAGCGAAGGGATGCGCGCCGTGGCCTTTGGCCTCGGTGGACCATCGTGTCATCACATACAAGGCGACGCCCCAAGCCATACTGCGTGGCATGCGGGGCGCTACAGCGAGGTCCACGAGGTGGTCGTCCCGGAGGCCTATGTACCCCGCATGGTGGATCAAGGGCGCGAGCTATAAGAAGGTCATGGCTCGTTCCTCGGGCCCGACTGGGACGAGGAGGCGCCGGAAGCCGAGCTCTTTCAGGAACCCCAAGAGAGCATCGACAATCGCACCAACAGCAGCAACTATCGGGTACCACTCATCCCTCAAGAGCAAGCTTATGCTAACCATGGGTCGCAGGAGGAACAGGTCGCCGCAGCGGATGGCTGCCCCAACGCCGCAGCCTCTTATCCCCCAGGAGGAGGGTGCAGGGGGCTGCAGGAAAGTGGCTGAGGTCCGGGCTCACCCTCGTGGCCGTCGGGTCAAGATGTTCTCAGGAGGTAGGCCCTCTGCCGGGGAGGTGCCCCATGGCCTGCCCCCGGCAGAGGACCCGTGGTCGTCGGTGGAACTGCTGGCGACTGCTCTACCCCATTGGCGTCGTCCTTGTTTTCCGGTCGCTGTCAATGGCGGCAGAGTGAGGCGCAAGGAGGGGCCCTCGCCTGGCGATATGAAGCAAGGCCAGTACCTGTGAAGAAGGCCCAGTGCCTGTGAAGCTCGCCGCCCTGTGACACTCTCACATAATAATGAGTGGGGTTGTACATGCCCCGGAGTCTCAGGAGTGCCGGCCTCAGGCCCTGGGGCTCCCGCCCACGCCCAGTGGCAGCACTTAGCTCCGCGTTGGTGAGAAGACGTCGAAGACTAGACTAGGTGTCGGACGTGGCTGTTTTGCTTTTCTTCTGCCTTTTTGCTTCTTCCTTGTCGGCAAGTTTCTTCGGTTTGGATTTAAGTTGGATTTGAGTTCGAAGCTTGCGTGCATTCAGGGAGGGGGTGTTTAGTCTCGTTCGATCAATCTCTTGCGTTCTTGTTTCGGATTTATGGCCCAAGCTAGCGTCAGCTGCCCCCCTCCCCTCACGAGCCCCTCGTGAGCCGGGCCGGGCCAGGCACGCCTATAGCCAGGACCACTGTCTCCGCACCCTCTCCGGAGGTCCTCATCACAGGATCAGCAGGTCAATCGAGGGACGCCGGAGACGTAGCATCCCCCCGCAGGCCCACTCAGGGCACGCCAGGGCCGGAAGGTAAAGGAATCAACCGAACCATCACCGGGCTAGCGACTAAACTCATGCATAACGTTGTGCTCACCAGAGTACGGATTACAAATATTTACATGAGGGGCCTCCCCTCCCAAAATGCTCTTATATTCTTCAGGGCCAAGCCCGAGTCTTCTTCATGCAGGATAAACTACGGAGACATGCGGTCAGTCGGACATATCACTCACCATGTCTTCTGGGGTGCCCTCGGAAGAGTCCCTGGCATCGTCGACATTGTCACCACCGCCGCCAACATCCCCATCATCGCCAGGATCGTCCACAATGTTGCCTTCATTGGTGCCCACGACCACGCCGTCGTCATCAGACGCAAAGGCCCTGACGAGGGCGTCCACGTTGTCCTTCACCGACCGTGCCAGGTCACCCCGGACGGCAATGGGCACAGGTGCGATGGCAGCGTCGAAGTCGAAGTGGGGGTCCCTGTCCTGTAGATAGCTGAAGACGCGGGAGAAGGCACGCCCGAGAAAGGCTCGGCTCCTCTCTTTGACAAGCCAGCGGGACCTCTCGGACCGGTTCTCCAGAAGCGTCACCACATCAGTGAAAAATTGGAGGTTGCCGGTGTAGTTGACCTCGTGCGGCTCCCTAGCGGCAGCCTCGCAGACATAGCCCAAAGCTGTGTTGGCCCTCTCTCGGTGCGTTTGAAGCATGGGAGCATGCACATGCTCCAGAACCTTCCGCCGGCGGAGCTCGTCCTCACTTCGCTGCGCGACGGCCTCAGCATCGTCGACCCTCTGTTGAAGAAGAAGCTGCTCGGCCCAGGAAGAGGACAGCTCCGCCTGCGCCGCGCTAAGGGTGGCTGCGGAGGAGTCCGCACGCCGCGTTGCTTCGATCAGTTTGGCCCTGAGGGCTGCGGTCCTGCCCTCGGCCTCGACCTTGATCAGCCCCAACCTCATCCTGTGTTCGCGCTCGAGGGCCGAGCGAGCTTCTGCCACGCGGCGATCGACTTCTTCCTGGGCTTGGGCTTCGCGCGGCAACGTCATCCTCCGCCTGGGCCACCAGGCGCTCCCTCGTCTCCAACCGCTCAAGGTCAAGGTTGTGCTCGGAGGCCTCCAGCGTCAGCACCTCCTCGCGCTTCAGAAGCTCCACCCGGTCAACAGAGGCCACCCCCATCGACTCAAGGGCCGCCTGGCGCAATTCCACTTGCTGCTCCAGGAAGTCGCTCCAGGCTTGGAGCTCCCGTGCGCGCTCCTCCGCATCCTTGCGCTGTCGGTCTACCTCCCGAGCCTCCTTAACAGCCAGGGAGTAGGCCTCCCGCGAAGCTGCCAGTGATGCCTCAGCCTTCGCGTTGTCAAGATCACGTTGATGACATGCAAGGGCTACGGCAACATTTAGTTTGCACCTCTCCTTAGCAAGGCGCAAACCTTCGGCCTCGAGGGGCGCACCCTCTTCCACCGGAGCATGCGGAGGGCCCCAGGGCGGCTGGCCTCCTCTCGGCACGGGGCTGGGGGCTGGCGCCCTAGCCATTGCCGAACTAACCTCTTTGAGAATCCGGCTAGGCGTCGGCCGGCCCATGGAGGAGGAGCCGAAGACGGGCTTCAGCCATTCACCATGAATGATCAGAGGAGGAACGCGGGGCAAGCCAGGTGTGCCCCAGGAAGACCCATGAAGAAAGGACAGCGGGCGCGCAGGCTCGAGGTGCCCTATGGAACGGACCACTCCACCAATTGGTCCGGTCGCAGGGGTCCCACTCGAGCTCGGTGAGCCCAGAGCCGGCGACGAAGGTGAAGCATGGGGGGATGGCTCCTGGGTCGACTTGGCGGACTCAGCAAGGCGGGACCTGAAGGGCCACAATCAGCCAGAAGGTTAACAGAGAAAATGAGCAAGGAAAGAAGAAGGCTTACTCGTCCATGGAAAAGTACTTCCTACGCTTCAACAAGCGGCAAGGGCGGTCGCTGCCGCCTGAGGCCTCCTTCCTCTTGCGAAGGGCCTCGAAGTCTACACGAAACCGACCCAAGCACCTGGGGCGGGGGTCGGCCTGGGGCGCAGAAGAAGCCACAGGATTGTCGGTGATGGGGGAGTTAGCTTTGGGGGCACCGTCCGGCGTCGCCTCGCGAAGAACGGCTGGGGGCTCGGGAGCCCCGGCCTCAGGAACCGGAGGCCAAAACCCTGCATCAACCGCCGCCCCAGGGCGGGCCTCGGGAGACGTCGCCTCCGCGGCTTCACGCAGCGCCACCACCTCGACATCAGCCAACTTAGCTCCCATCGGCTCTCTCCCCGCCCTGTCGCTTGAGGAGGGACCGCTGTGGGCAGAGGGGGTGAGGGAGTCCTGGATTATGGGGTGTCCGCATGGCCGGACTATACCTTCAGCCGGACTCCTGGACTATGAAGATACAAGATTGAAGACTTCATCCCGTGTCCGGAAGGGACTTTCCTTGGCGTGGAAGGCAAGCTTGGCGATACGGATATGCAGATCTCCTACCATTGTAACCGACTTTGTGTAACCCTAACCCTCTCCGGTGTCTATATAAACCGAAGGGTTTTAGTCCGTAGGACAACATACACAACAACAATCATACCATAGGCTAGCTTCTAGGGTTTTAGCCTCTCTGATCTCGTGGTAGATCTACTCTTGTACTACCCATATCATCAATATTAATCAAGTAGGACATAGGGTTTTACCTCCATCGAGAGGGCCCGAACCTGGGTAAAACTTCGTGTCCCTTGCCTCCTGTTACCATCCGGCCTAGACGCACAGTTCGGGACCCCCTACCCGAGATCCGCCGGTTTTGACACCAACATTGGTGCTTTCATTGAGAGCTCCTCTGTGTCGTCGCCGTCAGGCTTGATGGCTCCTACGATCATCAATGGCGATGCAGTCCAGGGTGAGACCTTCCTCCCCGGACAGATCTTCGTCTTCGGCGGCTTCGCACTGCGGGCCAATTCACTTGGCCATCTGGAGCAGATCGAAAGCTATGCCCCTGGCCGTCAGGTCAGATTTGGAAGTTTAAACTACACGGCTGACATCCGCGGGGACTTGATCTTCGACGGATTCGAGCCACTGCCGAGCGCGCCGCACTGTCACGACGAGCATGATCTAGCTCTGCCGCCGAACAGTGCCCTGGAGGCCGCACCCGCATCGGCTTCGACCCTTAATTCGGAGCCAACTGCGCCGATCGAGGATGGGTGGTTGGACGCCGCCTCGGGGGCTGCGATCCCAACGGCGATCGAGCCGAACACCAGCCCCGCACTCTGCGAGACTCGTGACTCCAAGGAGCCGGACTCCTCTCCGGACTCCGAACCCTCCGCGCCCCTGCCGATCGAATCCGATTGGGCGCCGATTATGGAGTTTACTGCCGCGGACATCTTTCAGCACTCGCCTTTCGGCGATATTCTGAAGACACTGAAGTCTCTCTCTTTATCAGGAGAGCCCTGGCCGGACTACGGCCAGCAAGGTTGGGATTCAGACGATGAAGAAATTCAAAGCCCACCCACCACCCACTTTGTAGCCACTGTCGACGACTTAACCGACATGCTCGACTTCGACTCCGAAGACATCGACGGTATGGACGCCGATGAAGGAGACGATGAAGAACCAGCGCCTATCAGGCCCTGGAAAGCCACCTCGTCATATGACATATACATGGTGGACACCCCAAAAGAAGGAGATGGCGATGGAACAACGGAGGATGACCCCTCCAAGAAACAGCCTAAGCGCCGGCGTCAGCGGCGCCGCTCAAAATCCCGCCAAAACAAATACGGTGATTCCAGCACGGGAGATAATAATACTCCGGAAAGTGCCGAAGAAAACCCCCTCCAGCAAGATTTAGCACAGGAGGATGGAGAAACCAGCCCTCATGAGAGAGCGGCAGACAGAGAGGTCGAGGACGATAATTATATGCCTCCCTCCGAAGACGAGGCAAGCCTCGACGACGACGAATTCGTCGTGCCAGAGGATCCCGTCGAGCAAGAGCGTTTTCAACGCAGGCTTATGGCCACGGCAAGAAGCCTCAAGAAAAAACAGCAACAGCTTAGAGCTGATCAAGATTTGCTAGTCGACAGATGGACTGAAGTCCTTGCGGCCGAAGAGCATAAACTCGAACGCCCCTCCAAGAGCTACCCAAAGCGCAGGTTGCTACCCCGATTAGAGGAGGAAGCACTTGATGCGGCCGACCGGCCACCTCGTGGCCGCGACAGAGAGGCCTCTCGGCCCTCCACTCAAGCCGCACCCCGTACCAAGGCACGGGAATATGCGCCGGACTTACGAGATATGTTGGAGGACAAGGCAAGGCAAACAAGATCGATCTACGGATCGCGTGGGCGCCCCACGGCTCGAGACGGTAACCGTCACGCCGGCCACAAATTCGGCAGGGCCGAACACAGTAGACAAAGCTCATTGGAGCTACGTCGTGATATAGCCCAGTACAGAGGCGCCGCACACCCACTATGCTTCACAGACGAAATAATGGATCATCAAATCCCCGAGGGTTTCAAACCCGTAAATATCGAATCATATGATGGCACAACAGATCCTGCGGTATGGATCGAGGATTATCTCCTTCATATCCACATGGCCCGCGGCGATGATTTCCACGCCATCAAATACCTCCCACTCAAGCTTAAAGGACCAGCTCGGCATTGGCTTAACAGCTTGCCAACAGGATCAATCAGTTGTTGGGAGGACCTGGAAGCCGCATTCCTCGACAATTTCCAGGGCACTTATGTGCGACCCCCAGACGCCGATGACCTAAGTCACGTAATTCAGCAGCCAGAGGAATCGGCCAGGCAATTCTGGACACGGTTCCTAACAAAGAAAAATCAAATAGTCGACTGTCCGGACGCTGAGGCCCTAGCAGCCTTCAAGCACAATATCCGTGACGAGTGGCTTGCCCGGCACCTTGGACAGGAAAAGCCGAAGTCTATGGCAGCACTCACGACACTCATGACCCGCTTTTGCGCGGGAGAAGACAGCTGGCTTGCTCGTAGCAACAATATGACCAAGAACCCTGGTAATTCGGATACCAGGGACAGTAGTGGCAGGTCGCGTCGCAACAAGCAGAAGCGCCGCATTAACGGCGACAATGCTGAGGATACGACAGTTAATGCCGGATTCAGAGGCTCTAAATCCGGTCAGCGGAAAAAGCCATTCAAAAGGAATCCTAGGGGCCCGTCCAGTTTGGACCGAATACTCGACCGCTTGTGCCAGATACATGGCACCCCCGAAAAGCCGGCCAATCACACCAACAGGGATTGTTGGGTGTTCAAGCAGGCAGGCAAGTTAAACGCCGAAAATGAAGACAAGGGGCTGCATAGCGATGACGACGAGGAGCCCCGGCCGCCGAACAACAGTGGACAGAAGGGTTTTCCCCCACAAGTGCGGACGGTGAACATGATATACGCAACCCACGTCCCCAAAAGGGAGCGGAAGCGCGCGTTAAGGGACGTATACGCGGTAGAGCCAGTCGCCCCAAAGTTCAACCCATGGTCCTCCTGCCCGATCACCTTTGATCGAAGGGACCATCCCACTAGCATCCGTCATGGCGGATTCGCCGCATTGGTTCTAGACCCAATTATTGACGGATTTCATCTCACTAGAGTCCTTATGGACGGCGGCAGTAGCCTGAACCTGCTTTACCAGGATACAGTGCGGAAAATGGGCATAGATCCCTCGAGGATTAAGCCCACCAAAACGACCTTTAAAGGCGTAATACCAGGTGTAGAGGCCAACTGTACAGGCTCAGTCACACTTGAAGTGGTCTTCGGATCTCCGGATAATTTCCGAAGCGAGGAGTTAATCTTCGACATAGTCCCATTCCGCAGTGGCTATCACGCACTGCTCGGGCGAACCGCATTCGCCAAGTTCAATGCGGTACCGCACTACGCATACCTTAAGCTCAAGATGCCAGGCCCTCGAGGAGTAATTACGGTCAATGGAAACACCAAACGCTTCCTCCGAACGGAGGAGCACACGGCGGCCCTTGCAGCGAAGTACAAAGCAGCCTCTCCAGGCAGTTCTCCAGTCCGGCCATTAAACGACCGGACACCGTCAAGCGCGCCCGGAGTAACCTACAACAAGACCGCCTGGCACGATCCGAGCAGGCGTAGCAATGCGGCCCTAACCCCAGCCCTCGCAAAAATGCGATACGAGTACTTCGCGTACATAACTACGCTCTAGAAATACCATGGGTACAGGGGAAGGGGCACCACCACGGCACGCCTGAAACACGGCTTAAACCGCACCAGGGGCTGCCGATTTTTTAATTTTCTCTTACTTTCAGGACTCCACACTTCGGAAGGCCTGTTCGCCAGTTCAATTGCCGCACAAACGATGCAAGAACCAGGGAAGCAGACAAGCCACGCCGCATTACGGAACTCCCAGGTGGTCTCTATCACGAGCAGTATACCTGTTTCGCATACTATTCCACAGCTTGCCCCTGGAACGGACATGTTACATAGTCCAACCTTTTGCTTATCGCATTATTTGTATCGTTCTGCTTTGATCGCAGCCCTCTTTAATAAACAGTGCATAGCTTTTGTCTATTTTTGCATTACTCTTTATATATATATATATATATGTTCCTTAACGACATGTTGCACCTGTACACTTTGGTACGGCCTAAATACGCCAGGGGCTTTAGTACCCCTCAATATGGTGTGAGAAGTCCGAACACTTTAACAAGTGCGGCACCCCGAACTTATAGCATTATATGCATCGGCTCCGAATCATGTCTTGGGTCAATAGTTGGGTTTGCCCGGCTCCTATGTTTTGGTGCCTTACGTTCCGCTATATCGGCTAAGGTAGCACTAGGAGAACCACTGCGATTGTGCCCCAGTTGAGCTGGGTCGAGCACCTCAGTGGAGAAAGCTAAAACTGACTGTCATGATGAAGCGAGAGCTGGTCGCTGTTCGAGAGGTTTTTCGAGTCCCTAAAGACTTATGCCGCTTAGAGCGAGGAGCCGGCTCTGTCCGGCCAAGGCGTGGATAGCGCCCCGAACTCGGTCTTCCGAATACCAGGGGCTTCGCCGAAATTTAAAATTATAGAATTCTATGGCTAAGTGAGAGTGTTCACGCATTATAGTCCGATTGCCTTGTTCGTTGGGCTGAGCGCCTCCCTCGAAGGACCCAAACATGGGAAAAAGAGCGCTCAGGTTTATCCCCGAACACCCCAGCACTAGCGGCACGGGGGCAGAAGCCGACGACTTGCCATCTCTCAGAATTGATAAACAGCCGCACAGAAGGTAATATTTTAAATTCCAACAGCATTGCTTAGCGCATATGAACAAGTTTTCAGCGCACAGGACAAAACGAGCAAGTTTCACTCAAAAATTACATCCCTAGAACATTCATCCGCCACAAGGCAGGCACCCTTCAGAACATCCTTATAATAATTCTCGGGCTTGCGATGCTCTTTCCCCGGCGGTGGCCCGTCCTTCACAAGCTTCTCAGCATCCAGCTTGCCCCAGTGCACCTTAGCACGGGCAAGGGCCCTACGGGCACCTTCAATGCAGACGGAGCGCTTGATGACTTCGAGCCTTGGACAGGCCTCCACCAGCCGCCGCACCAGCCCGAAATAGCTCCCAGGCAGAGCCCCTCCAGGCCACAGCCGAACTATGAGGCCCTTCATGGCCTGTTCGGCCGCCTTGTGGAGCTCGACCAGTTGCTTCAGCTGGTCGCTCAGGGGCACGGGGTGTCCGGCCTCAGCATACTGAGACCAGAACACCTTCTCTGTCGAGCTGCCCTCCTCGGCTCGATAGAATGCGGCGGCATCGGACACACTCCGGGGAAGATCTGCGAACGCTCCTGGAGAGCTCCGGATTCGGGTAAGTAACAAGTAACTCACGTTTATGTGTTTGCTTTGCATAAAGAATGCCTTACCCGCCGCTATCTTCTTCACCTCATCCAACTCCTGGAGGGTCTTCTGGGATTCGGCCTTGGCAGACTTGGCATTTTCAATAGCCACCGCGAGCTCGGACGCTCGCGTCTTTGAGTCAAGCTCCAAACTCTCATGTTTTTCCATGAGAGCCTGGAGCTCTTGCCGTACCTTGCCAACCTCGGCCTCATACTTCTCCCGCTCGGTGCGCTCCGTGGCCGCCCTCTTCTCGGCCTCGACCAGCGCTTGCTTAAGGGTCGCCACCTCAGACGTGGCCCCTACAATAGCCACGATAATCCTGTCATTTTTTGCAATTGCACCTTTTTATATATATTTAAACAAGGTATTTCTTACCTTCATTGTCCTCGAGCTGCTTCTTGGCACGCCCGAGCTCTTGCTCGGACCGCTCGAGGTTCTGCTTTAGCGTGTCCACTTCCGCAGTCAGTGCGGCGGACGCAAGCAGAGAAGCCTGCATACGCATATTGACTCCTTTTTGTTAGACTCCTGCGAATTTTATTTGATCCTCTATTCGGCTTTTCTTCCCGAACGCCAAACAGAGCATCAGGGGCTACTGTCTATGCGGTAATATTATTTACACATTCTTTACTTACCTCAAAGCCTGTTAAAAGGCTAGTACAAGCTTCAGTCAGTCCGCTCTTGGCGGACTGAACCTTCTGGACCACCGCACTCATAATGGTGCGGTGCTCCTCGTCGATGGAGGCGCCTTGGAGCGCCTCCAACAGATTGTCCGGCGCCTCCGGTTGGACGGGGGTCACCGGCACGGTGGGCTTGCTCCTCTTGGAAGGAGGTCCCCCGCCGGACTCTGGAACCTTTGAAGGTTCCGGAGCGGTGTCCGGCCTAGAGCCGGACTTGGAGCCCTGGGGGGTTTCATCCCCTTTACTCCTGGAGTCCGGGAGGTCGCCTTGCGGCGCCTCCAGGACCACCTCCTCCCGGCTTGGAACCTGTTGGGACAACACTTCGGTGTCGTCCGTAGGGCGGGGGGAGGAAGCCGTCGGAAGCGAGTTCACATCCGACGAGTCCAGTGAGCCGCTCGACGACGCGTCGAGCCGGTCTTTGGGTGGGCTGCATAAACATATTCGACATAAGGGAAAGCTGTGCAATAAACGAATACTATGAATTACTCTGGTATCCGGATACTTACGATTTTGCCAGGGGCTTGGCCCTGGGCGGCCACTCCTCTCCGCCGTCGTCGGCGTCGGTGGAGTAGTCCGGAGGAAGGGTTTTCCCCTTCTTGGACCCTCCGGCCTCCCCAGAGAGGGCGGCCTTCCTTTTCTTCTCTCCTCCCGCTGGAGGGGGAGAGGTCTCTTCTTCTTCCTCCTCGTCTTCACGGGAGGAATGCGCCTCGGAACCGTCGGATGATGGATCCGACACCTCCTGGCGCCGGGCACTCTTTCGAGTCCCCGTGGCCTTTTTCGCGGCCTTCTTCTCCGGCACCACATAGGGTGCCGGAACCAGCAGCTTCGCCAAGCGAGCGTCCGCTGGGCCTTCGGGCAAAGGAGCCGGACAGTTGATCTGTCCGGACGTCACCTGCCAATCCTGTCAAAGGTAAGGGAGCTTAGATCCCGCATGGAGTCAAACTATGAAAAACTGATACCCTGTAAAAGGAAAAAACAGCTTACCGCATGAGCGTGACGCTGCGTACTGAATCCGCGATCCTCGGTAGCGGATGCGGGGGCCTCGGCGCCCTTGAAAAGCACCTTCCAGGCATCTTCGTACGTCGTGTCGAAGAGCCTGCTCAGAGTTTGGTGCCGCGCCGGGTCGAACTCCCACAGGTTGAAAGCCCGTTGTTGACACGGGAGGATCAGGCGGATGAGCATAACCTGGACTACGTTGACAAGTTTGAGCTTCTTGTCCACCAGGGTTTGGACGCATGTTTGGAGTCCGGTCAGCTCTCCTTTTTTACCCCACGACAGGCCCGTCTCCTTCCAGGAGGTGAGCCGCGTAGGGGGTCCGGATCGAAACTCGGGGGCTGCGACCCATTCGGGGTCGCGCGGCTCGGTGATGTAAAACCACCCCGATTGCCACCCCTTCAGGGTCTCCACAAAGGAGCCCTCGAGCCATAAGACGTTGGCCATCTTGCCCACCATGGCGCCTCCGCACTCCGCCTGGTTGCCGCGCACCACCTTCGGCTTGACATTGAAAGTCTTGAGCCATAGGCCGAAATGGGGGCGGATGCGGAGGAAAGCCTCGCACACGACGATAAACGCCGAGATGTTGAGGACAAAGTTCGGGGCCAGATCGTGGAAATCCAGGCCATAGTAGAACATGAGCCCCCGGACAAATGGGTGAAGAGGGAAGCCCAGTCCGCGGAGGAAATGGGGGAGGAACACCACCCTCTCATGGGGCCTAGGGGTGGGGATGAGCTGCCCCTTTTCGGGAAGCCGGTACGCAATGTCGTTAGACAAGTATCCGGCCTTCCTCAGTTTTTTGATGTGTCCCTCCGTGACGGAGGAGACCATCCACTTGCCTCCCGCTCCGGACATGGCTGGAGAAGGTTGAGGTGGGGAGTGCGGACTTGGGCGCTGGAGCTCGAGTGCGCGAGAATGGATAAGCAAGGGAGGAAGAAGGCGTAGGTGAAAAGGTGGATCCTTATCCCCTTATATGGGTGGACGCAACTACGTGTCCCCACCAGCCTGGTAAAACTCGCTTATCTCCAAGCGCCGTAATCAATGGCGCGGTTGGGTTACCCACGCCCGTATTGATGAGAATCCCGGAATAAGGGGACACGATCTCTGCTTTAACAAGACGTGCCAAGGAAACCGCCTCGCATGACGCGCTGAGGTGGGATAATGAAACGACTCGGATAAAGGCTTGGCCGTGGTGTGTCACACTACGGAATACGTCAGCAGATTAGATTTGTGTAAATATTATTCTCTCTATGGCAATATGTGGAAACTTATTTTGCAGAGCCGGACACTATCTTTGTGTTCAAAATCTTCTATGAAGTACTTGGAGGAGGAACCCGCCTTGCAATGCCGAAGACAATCTGCGCGCCGGACTCGTCGTCATTGAAGCCTGGTTCAGGGGCTACTGAGGGAGTCCTGGATTAGGGGGTGTCCGGATGGCCGGACTATACCTTCAGCCGGACTCCTGGACTATGAAGATACAAGATTGAAGACTTCGTCCCGTGTCCGGAAGGGACTTTCCTTGGCGTGGAAGGCAAGCTTGGCGATACGGATATGCAGATCTCCTACCATTGTAACCGACTTTGTGTAACCCTAACCCTCTCCGGTGTCTATATAAACCGGAGGGTTTTAGTCCGTAGGACAACATACACAACAACAATCATACCATAGGCTAGCTTCTAGGGTTTAGCCTCTCTGATCTCGTGGTAGATCTACTCTTGTACTACCCATATCATCAATATTAATCAAGCAGGACGTAGGGTTTTACCTCCATCGAGAGGGCCCGAACCTGGGTAAAACTTCGTGTCCCTTGCCTCCTGTTACCATCCGGCCTAGACGCATAGTTCGGGACCCCCTACCCGAGATCCGCCGGTTTTGACATCGACAGGGGGAAATAACCACAACAACTGGGTTCTCGCGTGGCCCCATGAGGCCAGCCGGGCGCAGCCCCCACTCATCGAAGCTGGGCATCTGCTTCACGAAATCAGCCCTGCCGGAACAGAGGTACAGAAGGAAGCCACCGCTCCGTAGGCTGCCTGGGGAAGGATCACCAGTCAAGACCCGAAGCACCGTTCGCAGCACTTCAGGCGCCAAATCCTCCTTCTGAAGCCGCATGCGGTCTCCACGCCCCGCAAAGTCCCACATCCGGCGAGAGTGGCGCTGGAGAGGAGCAACACGACACAGAAGGAACTTCCTCACCACCTTAGGCGCTGTCACATTGTGCGCCCTCAAACATTCGAAGCGTCGCCAGACGAAAGCGAGCTGGGGGCTCGCGAGCGGTTCATGACCCCAGCCTGGGTTGGGAACAGCAGGCAAGGTCGGGTGCGAGAGCAAGGGGCTGGGCACCCCGACGTCCACGTACAGCCACCGCTCTTTGAACCTGGCCTGAGAGGGCGGAAGGCCGAAGTCAATCCCTGAAGCAGCCGTCTCAGGCACGGCAAAGAAACTTACACACCCCGAGCACTGAGTGGGATCGCTCAGGCGCAGAGAAAAGAAGTGGCGCAGCAGGGCAACAGAAGGAGGGATGCCTATCATCGCCTCGCACACGAAAGCAAAGACAGCCAAAAGGGTAATGGACTCTGGCCCGAGGTGCATCATGTGGATCTGATAATGGGAGAGCACAACATTGAAGAAAGCGGAAAAGGGGGGAATCAGACCCGCCCATTAAGGCGTCGGTGAAGAATCGGACCTCCGTGACGGTCCTCGCAAGAAAGGCGCGGGATGCGGGCCAAACTATGGTCCGGCCGCACTCGTTGAAGATGGAAGCAAGGGCAGAATGGACCTTGTCCAAGGCTTCCGGGTTGTGTATGATTGACCGATCGACGGCGGGGGCCGCCGCTGGGGGTGCGCACTCCGGTGATTCGGCGGCGGGATGCGGCGGGATCTCGGCGGCGGATGTGGCGGCGGCAACAGTGGCAGCACAGCCTCCCGTGGCGGTGGCCTGAACCTCGGATCTCGCCGGGCCTAGATGGGTTTAGGCGGGCCAGCAGATCTGGTGCGTGGTGGGCCTGACGTAACTAGCTGCTCTAGCACCATGGTGGTGCCGTGACCGGTCAGGCGGCAGCGGCAGGGTCCTTTTGGTCCGGTCCCAGACATAGAAGGTGGCGATCCATGCACAAAAAGCTGGATGGAGCTTTTCGAACAGATCGGGGTGAAAACCTGCTCTCGTTAGCTGCAAAGACCGGCGATGACGGCGCTCTTCGGTGTCGTTCCTTTCTTGGAGGCATTGTCGTGGAGAAGTTCTAGGCCAACAACGGTCTTGTACCTTCGGGGGAAACCCTAAATCAGTAGATAGGAAGACGACATCGCTATTGTATCGTTTCCCCCCTATGGGCGTCATTCTTGGAGGTGTGCATGGGCTAGAGGGACCAGTGGACCGCAACTTTGGTGGAGCGGTGCTTCATCCTACACATTGATGGCGACGGATCTCGCCGGCATAGCAGAGTGTAGATTCTGCGTCCGGTGTGCGAGGATGGACCTGCGCAGGAGTACGACGTTGTCTGGCATCATGGTGGTGTCGATGGCAGAGAGGCCTGGCACTCTCGATGCGTCAGTTTCTGCTCTGAAGATGGATCGATGGAAGACGGTAGTGTCGGGCCTTGCAGGGTGCGCATGTGGTGCCGCTATGAGTGCGTCGGACTGGTGTGTGAGAGCCAGTCCCGGGACGTGGTTAGGCTGGGGCATCGGTGTTAAATGTTAGGTTTCGGTGCAATGTTTGTTTGGTATTAGGCTCAGACATTCTGCACCCCTTCATCAAGGGGATAGGAGTAGCAACAGGTGTTGCCTGGATGGTGGCTTCAGACGTATTGATGTATTACTTTGTAAGGTCTTTGTGAATAATTAATAAAATGATTGCATGCATCATCCAGATGCAAAGGCCCAGAGTACATCCTCCTTTTCAAAAGAAGGGAAAAAATCAAAGTCTTGACGTGGTTTGTTCACAAGGAGGTGATTCTGACTAAATATAACTTGAGAAAGCGTAATCGGAAGGGTAGTCAAAGATGTTGCTTTTGTGATCAAGATAAAACTATCAAACACCTCTTTCTCGATTGTCCGCTGGCCAAATTATTATGATGTTTGATTCATATAGCCTTTAATATCACTCTTCCAAATAGTATTCACACGTTGTTTGGCACGTGGCTAAATGGAGTAGAGCCAAATACTGCGAGACATATTCGGATAGGAGCGTAGTTTTAAATAGCCGGCTATAGCTCCGCTATAGCTCGCTATAGCCTTTTCAGCAGGGTGCCGCTAAATGGTCACCTTCACAAATAGCCCGCTATAGCCTGCTATAGCTCCGCTATGGCTGATTTGGAGGCCCGCTGCTATTTTCCATAGCCCGCTATTTAAAACATTGGATAGGAGTATGCGCATTACTCTGGATTATATGAAACTGCAGAAATGATATGATTTGTAACAGACAATCTCGTATATTTTTTGCAAGTTATTTACAGAGCCACGACTTGGATCCATACATGGTCATTACTCATCTCTGCGGAAGCAAAGGAGCATTTGGTTACTGGGTCTACCCAATGAAAGATGGTAGCTCGGGATATCTATAACCGATTTGGATGATGGTCCAGTAATAGACTAGGTGTTTAGTCATCGCGTTCTAGTCGAACAGCGCCAAAAGCTACCATTTTCCCACAGCGCCAAAAGCTATCATTTTCCCCGTCGGAGACCCGCATTTGTAGTCACCCAAGTATCAAGCATGAAGGCCGACCGCACCTCACGACTGTCCACGGAAGAGATATTTTGTAAGATCCATCAACGTGTGTGCGGATTTCATCCTTGTCCTGAAGCAATCAGGGGCCATCCCAAAGAACAGCAATAGATGCACGTCTCCGACGTCCATCGGCAATGGTGTGAAAGTATGCCGTGTCGGAATCGCCTCTAAGTGTCCAGGTTAAGCGACCCTGAAGCCGCCAATAAATCTCCTCATTCTGTTTACCTCTAGGTATAAAGGTCCAGGTAAAAGGCCTATGTAGGGGGAGTGAAGAGGGAAAAGGAGTGAGGGGACGTGTTTACCTGCCGTGTCGGCCGTGCCGAAGGGGGAGGGGAAAGCAGGGCCGTCGACGGAATTCATGCCAACCAACAAGTGAATTAGTATTTCCGTTTTAAGAAACATGCTAAGGTTCTTTAACTTTGCGGCTGAAAAAAGAAAGCTTGAGCTAGCGCTTGTGCGCTCCAGATCAAAGTACTACTCGTACTAGCTTAGCCCTCGCCATCTACCAGCTCAAACAGTTTTTGTTCGGCTAGCGTAGCCGTTGTGCGCATCGACCGGCCAGGCCAGTTCGTCGAACCTAGCCGGCCGGCAGGCCAGAACACCAAACACAAGTCGGCGGGTCACCATTCTTTGACTCCAGGGCAGACGCACCTTCTTCTTCCTCCACCAGCAAAGGGTGGCTACGTACCCTATATCTAGCCCGCAATTGTTTAACCAGCTAGTTAATTGCCGGAGAATCATATCGGCAAGGAATAGATGCATGCAAGCGTGCCCATAGTAGTAGCTAGCGCAGCCTTAGCTCAGCATGCACACACCCATCCGTCGATCGATCTACTCCAATTAGCTCCGGCGAGGGTGCAAAGATTCCAACTATTCTTCACCAGCTTTTGCAAAAGGTGACGAGATCGATCGACACACACACATCGACCATCGACCCATGTATATGCCTGGCCGGAGTAGCTTTCCCGTCCATAAACAATGGCCAAGATATAGGGGACAGGCTGGCTCCCCCTATGGCATGGCGACAGGAGGACGACGCCTTTGCCCCGCCCATCTAGAAATGGTATCTGGTCCCTGTTCATCTTGCTCATGAAACGTACTTATTCCTCACGCTCATGTGCTCTGCTTTCCTGCCTCGATGCATGCTTGCATGATTCTTGTGCCTTTTGTCCGTTCCCAAGAATAAAACAGGTACAGGTACAAGAGTTACATCCCCAGCCAAAGCTGGCTCTTCCTCTTGAATTGGAAAAGGGAGGTCCCAAAGGTTTCCAAATACGGTACGTGAGTACGTCCCATTTCAGAATAGAACTGGCTACCTCATCCATTCATCTTCTTGTCTTTGGACAGCACAACTGCCCTATAAACCAACTTTTAAGAGCACCCGCTATATATTCTGCCTGTCAACTCACGTTGCTATTCTCTTAGCCGCATATTGTTATTCCATATTTGTGGACATGGTATTTCCTGGTGACCTACTAGGGCAAACATCCAATGGCGAGCTTTTGGGTTAAATGATAAGTGTATTTTTCGTCCCTTAACTATTGTCGTAGTGCACGGTATCTCCTTGGTGCAGACCAAAGTTACCCAAAAGCATAGGTTACCCAAGGGAAAATTTCCTATGTTTCTATTGGTTGTGGAAGGTGAAGTTTTATGCTAGAATTAGTCGAGGGACAAAACATACACTACAATAACTGTTGGGTGAAAATACATGTATCTCATAATATCATATCCTCATGTTCTTAAGGGCCAGTGCATACAGATGTGCTGCTACGGATGAACTGTGTTACGTGCAAACATGCTTCTTGATAGACATTTCAAAAAATTCTACATGGTTTCACATGTAAAGATTTAGTTACACCTCTTCTTCAGTTGTGTAGCTTAAAACAACCTTTATCCTCCTTATTGGATAGAGATATGTTTTTAGTTGATTGGGTTTGCATGGGCATTCGTGTGGAAACTCCTGTCGATGTGAGCATTTTGTGTTTGCAGATTTGATTTTGCTATAGAAGTGTTGTTGTTATTTTTTTAAATTGAAGTTTGTTAATTGTCTCCATGTAAGGTATATTGTTGTGTATCAACTAGTTGCAATCAAGTTCTTTCGTACAATGGTGGGAGGTAAAGGATATCACGGAGGCAGGTGGGTGAACTCTCAAGATCGTTATCATGGAATTATTGTCTCACCATGGGTGAAGATCGCATATGTGGACTTGTGGGCATCTTTGAGTTGCAATATTTCCAACACGTGGGAATTGGAAAAACGTAGGATTGTTGTGGCATGCCATCTTGGATCGTACATTATTCGAAGTATGTTTGGTTGCTCACAATAAAAACATAGATTTTTTTCGAAGAGTTGGAATCGGTAGAAGTTTTCCTACAAAACATAGTGCAAACTAATTCCGGGGACAAAACCCCGTGGATTACAATACTACAAATTTAAAACCTCACACAGGAAAAACTCTTGGGACTACAATCCTCAAGGCCTCCTTTGGTTCGTATGATAGGAATATCATAGGAACAGGAAAGTCATAGAAAATGGGATGACATGTATCTCAATTCCTATAGGAAAAGACTTGTCATTTGGTTCATAGGATAGGAAGTTTTCCATTGTGTCTGAGCTAAAGTTTATTTTTCCTTTTAAATGTGAAGCATAGGAAACCAATTCTATGTAGGAATAGGAATCCATTCCTACAAACCAAAGGGCTTAAAAGAAAATTTTTCTATAGGAATCCTATCCAGTAGAATTCCTATAAACCAAAGGAGGCCAAGAATATTTTGAAATTACTTTGAATCATAGAGGCCCTGACTTTTTGTATCCTTTTGATTATGCAGCCTGATTGTTCAACCATTTACTTTTCATTTCGCACATGACTTTCTAATTTTGTAATTGTATATGACGATTCCTTTTTGGCTACTCCCTCCTAGCTGGTAGGAATCTTTGATGCTGCGGCTCTGGACTAGCTCTTTCCGCTAGCTGCGCCGTGCGCCACTCCGGCGTCGGCGACCACTTCTCCGCGCTGGTTCCCAGCCCGGGGCCAGCGGCCACCAGCTCTCCCCCCTTCCCCCCCCTCTCCCTCCTCCCGTGCACCTCCCTCCCCTGCATGGCTGATCGCGTGGCCCTCTCCGGCTCCGGGGAGTCCAGCTCCAGATCCACTGCACCTCGGCCGCCCCTGTGCTCGCTCATCGTGCCGGTCGTGGGATCTGCTTTCGGCCCCCTCCGGCCGAGTGGCCCGTCGGTGCCCGCGCCTGCAGACGCCCCTTGGCGGACGAAGCGGAGCTGCCGGGAGCGTGGCCGCCCTGCCCGGCCACGCGCTGATGGCAGGCGTACGCTCCCTGCCGCCAGGCCGCCTCCCAACTCGCGGTTGACGGCGCAGTTCTTCGGCTGTTGCTACAACTGCGGTGAAGGCGATCACATCTCCCGCGAGTGCACCAATCCAACCAAGTGCGTGCGCTGCGAGGGGGTGGGGCACAGCTCCAGGGACTGCCCTCTTCGCCGTGACTCCTCGGTGTCCGGTGGCAGCTCGCCTCACCCACCTCCTCCACGTCGCCAGCGCGTCTCCCCTCCCCCGCCCCTGGCTCAGGTATGGCCTGCGCTGAGCGCCGCCCTTCCCCCGTCGCCGCCCCCGGGCCCCCCGCCGCCAGGCACTGTCCGGCTGGACCGCTCCTGGAGCCAGGTGGTGGCTGAGGCGTCCAACGAGGGCTCGGTGGACGGGCCTGCCTTCGACGTCCCCTTTGTCGGGCTCCCGCCGCGGGTGGAGGTCATGCGTCTCCCGCCGGCGTAGCGGACGGAGGAGCCTTCGTGCTGTTACCTGGAGTGCTCTGAGGAGACCGTGAGGCTGGAGGCGGAGCTCGCGCGCGCCGTCGTGGTCACCGTGGTTGGCAATCGTCCGGCCGTTGACCTTGCTAGTGTGGCGGCCGCGCTCCACGCGGAGTTCGGCATTGGGCCGGCACAAATGTCAATCCGGGCTTTCCACATGGAGGATTTTCTCGTGCTATGTGACTCCCTCCTCCTCTGGCGGCGCACGGCGGATCGAGGCATGGTGGAGGGTCCGGGGTTCAGGCTCACGCTTCGCCCTTGGATCCGGCAAGCCCAGGCCAGGGCGGTGAACCTTCCCTTCCGGGTGCCGCTCGACCTCGTCGGGGTGCCGGCGAATGCGTGGACACGGCGTACAGCGGACGTCATTCTGGACGGCTATGGTTACGTCGTGGATGTCGCGGAGGAGACTGCCAGCCGCAATGACATGTCCCACTTCCGCGTCTGGCTCCGCACGGCGGATCTTTGTCGCATCCCCACCCACAAGTTTCTATTCATCGAAGAGCCGCCTCTCCCGTCGGCAGCGACAGCGGTGCCGCGCAGGCGGGCGCCGAGGGTGTCCTTGAGTGGGCGGGCCGGCACCTTGAGGTATCCCATCCAGATTCGTCGGGTCGCGGATACGCCAGTGCCGTCGCGCTCCCCCCGCCTCCTCCTTCGCCAAGGTCGCCGCCCCCGCCTCCCCTCCCCTCACCGCCAGCAGAAGCGGACCGTAGCCCCGAGCCTCGCAGCTCCCCAGGCCGTTGGATCGATGGGGAGGCCCCGTCCGGCCGCGCCGGTCAGAGCATTGGTGGGCCACCGAGAAGAGCCTACATGGATACGGTGGAAGCGGCGGTGTTCACCCGCCGGAGACCTCCTGCTCACTCCGGCGGCGATGATGTGGCCACGCCTCGTGGGGCGGGCTCCATGCTGACACCGGTCTGCGCCGACCTGGGCCCAGCCGAGGTCATGCGCTCTTTGACCGTGGTGGACTCCTCGGGCTGGTCGGGCACGCGTCTGCACCTCGCAGAGGGTGGGTCCACATCGGGCCCTGTATCACCTGGGGCTTCGGGCGGTGGCGACAAACCGTGGGCCCCGTCAAGCGCTGACCTATCCATCGACCAATCAGCGGACATGGGCAGCATCATGGCTGCGCTGCGTGGCAGTTCGGCAGGGGCGCGCAGGCGATCTCGTGATTCCTCTGCCGCCTGGTCGGCATCCTGGTCGGTCAGGAGAACGGGATCCGGTGGGGTCCACCTTTTCGTGGACTTGGGCCCTGATTTCCACACCTCGGCATCACCACTGCATGCGCGCTGTCCGAGCCAGGCGGGTCCACTCGTTCCGTCGCCAACCAGGAACCATGCAGCCCTGCCCCACCCATCTACACCCTCGTGCAGCGCCCCGTTCTCGTCCCTGGACAGGGCTACATCGCCCGTCTCGGCTCCCCAAGCTCGCACTGTTGCCTGCCTACTGTCCCCTCCTCCCGCTATGCTTCAGCAGGTGCTCTCGCAGATTCGTGAGCACATCCGTGCCCCACTGCTACCGCTGCCAGACATGCAGCGGGGTCGGCGTAGGCGACCTATCATACCGGAGGAGTTATGTCGCCGCAGTGCACGGCTTCAAAAGAATGCGCAACGCCTTCCCTCCTCCTACATCAAGCGCGCGCAACGGGTCTTGATGTCCAAGATGGGCATTTGCGAGATCGAAGATGAACCCCCCCGTGGACTGTTTGCAGAAATACGCCGAGCTCTTCCAAAGCCCCCTTCCCCCGCATCGCATCGACGCCTTAGCGCGTCTTTTTTCCCTGGATGTGCCCCTCGAGGAGGCCTCGCTGTCCCTTGAGTTCTAGGGGGGCATTGCAGTGGATTGTAGGCGTTTCGATGGATTATACGAATCATAACATCATTGTGTGGAATATCCATGGGCTGAACAGTGCGGCTAGAGGGGCGACCCTGAGAAGCGTCGTTGATGGTGCGGCGGCCTCGGTGGTTTGCATCCTAAAGTCCAAGCTTGCGGTGGTGGACCAACGCGTGGTTACCTCTCTGTTGGGTTTGAAGTTTGATGCGTACGTGGCCCTACCTGCGCAGGGCCCGGCAGGTGGGATTATTGTGGTGTGGCACTCTTCTGTGCTGACGGTGCCTGCCTTCCGCATCGACCAATTCTCAGTCACGATTGAGATGTCCTTTGGGGGAGGCAACCAGTGGACCCTGACAGCGGTTTACGGGCCGACGGACGACGCATTCAAGGTGCACTTCTTGGATGAGCTGCGCACGATCCGTGCGGCATGCGCCGGCCCATGGGCAGTGGCAGGCGATTTCAACCTCATCGTCGACGCAGCGGATAAGAACAACAACATGTTGAAAAGACGCATGATGGGCCGCTTTCGCCGCCTCCTAAATGACTTGGAGCTCAAGGAATCTTGTCTCATTGGGCGGAGGTACACCTGGAGCAATGAGAGACGCCAGCCCACTCTCGAGAAGATTGATTGCTGGTTCTCCATGTCTGACTGGGACGCGGGCCACCCGGATCACCTGCTACAAGCACTATCGTCGTCCATCTCTGATCATTGCCCACTGCTTATGGCCACCAACATCTCGCTCCACCACAAGGCCCGCTTCCACTTCCAAAGTTTTTGGCCTGCCATCCCCGGATTTCGGGAGGTGGTGGCCGCGAGCTGGCACTCCCTCCCGCCAAAGGCAAACCCGTTTGTCGATCTCTTCCTATGGCTGAAGGCCACCGCCAAAGCGCTCTCCAAGTGGAGCCAATCCAGGATTGGCAATATCAAGGAGCAGATCCTCCTAGAAAATGAGCTCATCATGTGCTTTGATAAAGCACTGGACGTCAGGGCGCTCTCAGACGGGGAGGCATGGTTGCGCCGGCAGCTTAAGAGGAAGGTGCTAGGGATGGCCTCGCTGCAGCGGACGGTCGCTAGGTAGAAATCGCGCATCTTGTGGCTGAAGGAAGGCGAAGCCAGCGAGAGATTCTTCAAGATCTTCGCCAGCCATCGGCGGAGGAAGAACCACATCTTCAAGCTCAAAGACGGCGGCGCCAAGGCAACTTCTCGAGAGGGCATGTGTGCGCTGGCGGGTGGATACTACGCAAATCTGCTTGGGGTCCCTGTGAGCGGGCGGCACACATTGTGCCTTTCTTCGCTCTGGCTTCCAGGCGTGGATGCATCGGCGCTCGAGGCACCGCCCACTGAGGAGGTCATATGGAACACGATCAAAACCATGCAACCAGACAAGGCCCCAGGACCCGATGGTTTCACCACGAGATTCTACCAATCCTGCTGGCCCATCATTAAGGAGGTGGTTATGAAGGCAGTGTGCACCTTTGACGGTGCTGATTGCAGGGGCATGGAGCGGCTAAATGAGGCATTCATCGTGCTTCTGCCAAAAAAGGAGGGGGCGCTCGACATCAAGGATTTCAGGCCCATTAGCCTCGTCCACAGCTTTCCAAGATTGTGGCGAAGGCCATGTCCACGAAGCTCGCACCTCTCATCCCGAAGCTGGTTGACCAAAACCAAAGTGCCTTCATTGTGGGTAGATCTATCCTCGACAATTTCATGTTGGTTCAGCAATCTGTTTGCTCCCTCCATCGCAAGCGAGTACCGGCCATCATCTTCAAGATTGACATCACCAAAGCCTTCGATAGCGGCTCATGGCAGTTCCTCTTGGAAATCTTGGCTCATCGCGGTTTCGGACCCAGGTGGAGGCAGAGGCTCACCACTCTCCTCTCAACAGCAAGCACGCAAGTCCTCGTCAATGGATCAGCAGGCAAAAGCTTCTGGCACGGCAAGGGGCTACGGCAAGGGGACCCCATCTCCCCCTTGCTTTTCATCATCGTCACGGATGTCCTCACGGCGATCTTCAGGAAGGCGGAGGAGGCGGGCCTCTTCGCCTTGCTTCACGCTCGCGGCATCCACCATCGCCTCTCATTGTACATGGACGACGCCATCTTGCTCCTCAGTCCGTTGGTGGCTGAGATGGACGCGACAAAGCAGCTCCTGGAGTGCTTTAGAGAGGCCACAGGGCTGCGGTGCAACTTCTTGAAAAGCTCCATCTCCACGATCCGCTGTTAGGAGGAGGACATTCGGCAACTCCTCGCGCTGGCCGGCTGCAACTTCCAGGCGCTACCTATCACATACCTCGGCCTCCCTCTTTCTCTACAGGCCCTGACCCGCTCGGAGCTTCAACCCCTCATTAATCGGATCGCCGCATAGTTGCCAACATGGAAAGCGGGTCTCCTCTGTCGGTCCGGCAGGCTCACGCTTGTCAATTGCTGGCTCTCGGCGATGCCAATCTTCCACCTCATGGCCCTCGACCTGCCGCCTTGGTTCTTCAAGTGCATAGACAAGCTTCGTAGGGGATTCTTCTGGCGTGGGGTGGAAGATGCAAAGGGGGGTTGTTGCCTCGTCGCCTGGCATATTGTCTGCTCGCCCAAACCCTACGGCGGCCTGGGTGTTCTCAACCTAAAATTGCTAAATCAGGCCCTGCGCCTACGCTGGCTTTGGCTTCAGAAGACAGTGCTGGACAAACCATGGGGTGGCATGGGTGTCTCCGTGTCGGCGGAGGCTGCCAGGCTGGGCACCGCGGCGCTACGGTGTGACCTCGGAGATGGGCGCAACATGAGCTTCTGGTTCGACCCGTGGCTTGAGGGACGCCCTATCATGAAGCGGGCGCCCAACTTGATCGCGCACGTCGGGCCTGCGGGCCGTAAGCTGACTGTCGCGAGCGTGCTGCCAGGGCACGCGTGGGTGGATTCGATCCGTGGTGCGCCTACGGTTCCGGCGATCGCTGAATTCCTGCTGCTCTAGGATGAGGTGCAGGGGGTGTCGCTCTCTGACTCCCCTGACACCTTCTCCTGGCGTCTGGGCACGGCGGGACGATACTCTTCCCGCGACACCTATGCTGCCTTCTTCTTTGGGAGAGAGTTCGCGCCCTACGCCGACGAGATCTGGCATGCTGGGGCTCCCTTGGAAATTAAAATCTTCGCCTGGCTGGCAGTGCGCGAGAGACTATGGACGGCTGACAGACTCGCCTGGCGGAACTTGCCGCACACTAGGACATGCCAACTATGTTGGGCCTCGATCGCTTCACCCCGGATGGCACGAGCAGGTTGCCGGACTGGTGGCCACAAGTGGCAAAGGCACGCACGGCCAGACTATCCAAACAAACCAACGCCACGATCATGGCCACACTCCGGTTCATCTGGCTAGAGCGCAATAGCCGAGTTTTTGAACGCAAGTGCTCTCCTCCTAGCTGCACTGTTAACCTCATCAGAGTCGAGCTCCGCCTGTGGACTATGGCTAGGGTAGACAGCGGCCATGCCTTTCAGTTCCACTAAGCCATTGCGCACGCCTATGTGGCGGGCATCACAGTGTAACCATGATGTAGCTTCATGCCGTTTCCTCCCCTCTTAATTGAAAAGACATGCACCGCTCCTGCATGTTCTTGAAAAAAAATAAAAATTGTATATGACGTCGTGGTCTTGTTGATGCATATAATTTTGAAGAGGATGGACATGGGGGCGCATAAAACTCTTCCTTTATCTAAGAATATGAAAAGATGGAGAATAAGGTATACTACTCATTGCCACTGATTGACATCTTTACTTGGGTAACAACCTAACATTCATTTCTTTCCTGATTTTTAAAATTGTGAACATAATAGAAGTAAGCGGGCCAATCGAGTGACCAAATTTTAAGGAAGATTATTATTGATGGTAAAATACATAGCGCAAATTCGGTTCAGGACAGATATAATATACTATGCCAAGTCAAGAGCATTCTTATCATGGAAAATGATTGATAGCAAATCCAAAAAAAAAATATGTGAAGTTTCATATATGAAGCAAGTTGCAAGAACTTGCTCAAGTTTTAGAAAAGGCTGCATGGAATCATGGTTGGGAACGTTAGTATAAAAAAGACAGTGGAATCGATCATCTAGAGATAGGAATAACTCGTTTGTCGTTAATGGGAAAAAGAATGGCTAAAAGAAGTCCATCTCACACGCATATCTTTTAAAAAGAAGTCCATCTCAATAGAATTTATTGATAGGACTTCCAGTTGTTTGTTGAATAAACAATTGAAATAAGAATATCATCACTACACTTAAGAGTAAAACTTTAGGATAATAGTATATGGCTCTCATGGCTATGGTGGGCCACTTTGGAGGACGAGCTCCAGTGAGCCCTATAATTTAAATAGTGTTAAAATAGTATTTTGAAGTTTTAAAAAAATCTGAAAAAATCAACATGCTTATATGGATGTATATTACACATGTGCAAATTTTGATGCTGAAATAAATAACCATGTGAAGAAATGACAAAATTGTGATTTTGGAAAGATGAACGGTGCATGTATTATTCACTATTTAGAAATCACCATTTTTTTCATTTTTGTATAACTCAAATGTTTACTTATTTCATCATCAAACTCTGCACATGTGTAATATACATCCATACGGTCATGTACAATTCTTTTTTGATTTTTTAACTTGAAATGTGATTTTAAACTATTTAACATAAGGTCCTCCAATGCACGCAGGCTCCAAAAATCCACTCTCTATGGTGGGCGCTAATTCCTTCCAACTGTTGTCCTTAGAGGTTATATCCTAGTATATGAAAGCAAATATCCGCACCTTAGTTGGGGAAAGGTCGTATAAACAATAGACGGGGAGACCACGTGACATATGTGATAAGTAATTCAAACTAATTAAAAAAACAATAGATAGGGAGAGTCATATGAGTCCCTATACCATAAAACACTTTTTTGAAGGAACAGAAAAACACAATAGATAGTCTTGCAAAGCGGGGTCTTCCTCACCAATCCTCATGCCCACTTTGCAAACCAGGCGGACCAAACCATTGAGCACCTTCTTCTCCAGTGCGTGTATGTGAGAGAAGTGTGGGATCGCACCCTCTTGTGGACTGAGATCCGGTGCCTTGGCACACACAAGGCACACGTGAACAGTGCAATGCCTTGAGCTTTCAGCCGTTAGATCAGACATCAAGGTTTCATATTTCAGTGAACAGTACCTCGCGCTACAGTGTGTTTGGGATCCGGTGCCTTGGCATACACAAGGCACATGTGAACAGTATCGTGCCTTGAGGGCATCTCCCGGCCGTTGGATCTACAGGTGACGGTCCGATGAACATCAAGAGTCACCGCTACAGTACATCGCTACAGGAAGTCTGCTACAGGACAGTCGCTACAGGACCAAACACACTGTAGCGTGAGGTACTGTTCACTGAAATATGAAACCTTGATTTCTGATCTAACGGCTGAAAGCTCAAGGCATTGCACTGTTCACGTGTGCCTTGTGTGTGCCAAGGCACCGGATCTCAGTCCCTCTTGTGGATTGGTATCCACAACCATACCCCTGAACCGAACGACCACATCCTTAGCTTGCGGTTCGGATCTGCAGCAGCACGTGCATCCATAGCTACGCAAGGGGGTCAATCCGCCGTGCTGCATCTAGCTCGAGCGCAACCAGACGGTCTTCAGGAACATGTTCTCTCAACCATCTGCGGTGTGCGATAAAATCTGTATTAATGGCCGCGAATGAAGGAAGGTGGGAAACGGTAGTCTTAAGAGAGTAATCCCTTAGTGTAAGTTTAGTGGTCTGAGTGTGATGGCCGCCTGCGCGCGCCCGCTCCTCAACAAATTCTTGTACATGTTTGAGTTCTCTATCTTAATATATCCGCATGTTCTCGAAAAAAAACACACAATATATCACTGAGTCATAGTCATAGAAGAGATTGGTCTTTTCTAAAACTTGAGGAATTTCTTAGCAGTTTGATTGGCCTTGGGAGAGTTATAGAAGTTTTCTCAATATGCCTTAGGACATGGGTATCATTTCTAAAAAAAATTTGCTCAACATGCATAGGCCAATAAAAAAGAATCCACTTTATACCCTGGTCAAAATGTTTGCTCAACTTCGTAATCGCCTGCTCATGAGACTGGCCTGCCCGACATGCATCATTTGATTTGATGACATACGAAGTAAATATTTTGTGAGGCATATATTCAGATGATTTAAATATGAAATGAAACACCTATAATTGCAGAAGAGCATAGAACCACGTTGTTCCATGCCCATGCATATACGCATGAGCTGCCAAGGAATAATTCAGCCACACAATTCACGACAAACGGTTGGGCACAACTGAAAAATAATTGTGAGAATATACTATCGCACAGATAATTGTTTCGTTGAAATTTACTGCCAATACATGTGGAAAGAAGTAGTTAGTGATATTACTTTGTATAAAGTGGATTCTTCAAACGCACTAGCTACACTAGTTACAATGTGATCCTAGCTAGCTAGCTAGCTAGGCGTACGTATCTCTATGTTCGGACAATGAAATTAATCTGACTGAAGACAAAATATTCCCTCCTCATTAATGCCCATTAGTTTTTGCAAAGTCAATGTTCAGAAATCTGATCAAGTTTATAGAAAAAATTACCTATATGTGCAATTTCAAATATATACCATACGAGAATATATTTCATGATGAATTTAACTATATTGATTTAGTATTTCATATGTTGATAATATTTTCTAAAAAGTTGGTCCAATTTTACATAGTTTAGCTTAAAAAATAACCAAAACACACTATTTTAGGACGAATGGAGTAATATGTCGGAAGAAAAACTTATTCCGTGTGTTTCTTTGATACTTTGACAGATAAATAGGTCCTTTTTTGCGAGAGTACGGAATGAACACATACTCAGCTGGTTTGGGCAGTAATGAACAGTGTTCTATGAGGTCAGATGTCACGGATTTTGCCGGTTCCCCTTGCCCCTGGCTGCCATGTGGCGAGGTGAGGAGGACCATGGATTTTTCTAGGTGTATTCAAAAGTTTTATTATTGTGAATCCTTTGGACTTCAGCGGTAACATTTTGACGAAGCGTAGGATCGATGCCGTCAAGAATAAGGATACTCTATTTCTTCTCTTCAACGTGTCTTATCGGAGTCATGGAGTTAGAGAGTTTGTGTCTCCGCAGATTTAGTGTATCCAACCTTGGAGATTCTAGGTTTACATCCTGGCAGATTTGTTCGTTAGGATCTTAGTTTGTGTAAGTATTTTTTGTCGTTCTTGTTGGTGTGATCAACTATGATTCCGGAGTCATATTTTAGTGTTCTGGTGAATATCTTGTGGTTTGCACCTATAGGGATCATTCCCGGTCCAAGTGCGCTCAACGTTTTACCGTCCTTTTAATGGGCGGCTCAAGGGGATTTTTTGAAATCTATGAAGGTAGTCAATTTTGTACAGGTGTATGATTAGCGGTGCCGCTGCTCCAATATGATTGTCTCTTTAACGAACCTTCGGCAATATTTCGCATTGCAAGATTGATATTAAGAAGAAGCTATTTTAAAGAAATTTCGTCTTAGCTCTTTACTTCCTAATTTCATGGATCTACTATCCATAAGCTTTGTCGAGTTAAAATAAAGTTACAAGTCACTCTAAATAAAATATATTTTAACTGGAAGACCGTTTACCGCCCGAGGCATTTCGACGGTCTTGGGATCATGGACCTGGAGAGATTTAGCCGAGCCCTGTGCCTCCAGGGGCCGTGGTTGCAATGGACTGGTCCAGAAAGGCCGTGGGTGGGATCGGAGTTGCCGTGTGACCAAACAGACATGAACCTCTTTCGCGCGTGTACCTCGATTATGCTGGGCAATGGGCAGAAGACACTGTTCTGGCATGACAACTGGACCAGAGACAGTCGACTCAAGCTTCTAACTCCAGAGCTTTACAAGATTACCTCCAAAAAGAACAGATCGGTGCACAACGAGCTGATGAACAAGAACTGGATCAGGGCGGTGGCCAGACTTCAGACCATTCAACAGCTGGGAGAATTCGTGTCTCTCTCGAATCACATCAGTCAGATCACCCTCCTCCCTAATCAAGAGGACAACATTCACTGGAACTTAACCACCTCGGGGGCATACTCTGCTGCCTCTGCCTACGACGCACCATTCTTTGGCTCCTACTCACGTTTCGACACGACCAAGGTCTGGTCCGCAAACGCTGAGCCCAAATGCAAGTTCTTTGCTTGGCTAGCTCTACACGAAAGAATCCTCACTGCGGATATGCTGGCTGTGCGGGGATGGCCTCACGACCCCAGCCAAAAACAGCAACTCACCTCTGCAAGGACTGTCCCTTCACAGTCGCGGTCTGGAACCAGGTGAACACATGGACAAAATGAAGGCGTCCCAATCTCAGGCTTCCTCCCGGAGCTAGGAAACGTGTCCGACTGGTGGGACAAGACTCTGAATTCACAGTCCAAACAAGTGTGCAAGAGCCGCAGTGGAAGAATCATCTACACGATATGGTCGATATGGAAGGAGCAAAATAGGCGGGTGTTCACTAGACAACAGGTGATGCACCGCGAGGTGGCGGCACTTGCCCTAGACACAATCAATCAGCGTGATCTGGCGTTTGCTGGCAGCCTGCCAACCGCAGGCATTGGTTAATCTAGTGTCTAGGTCGGTCTTTTGCAGTTTCTGCAACGTTCCCTAAAAACGCTCGCCTCTCTGTAAATTACGTCCTTTCGCCATCTCTTTTATAAGAAAAAGACAGTGTTCCTGCCGATTTAAAAAAAAACTACTTTGGGGGTAGGTTCAACAACTACTACGTGTAATGTCGAGACCCACGCGTGCTCCCACTAGCTAGGGCAAGTTGTTGGAGTCACTTGTTAAACATATCGCATTGCACACGCACACGTACTACATGGCCGTTCCTGCAAGGTGACAGAGACTGACAGTGCCTAGCTAGCTTGCGGTGGTCAAATGTCAACATGTTCAGGCTATTCTGCACAGTATTACTGCTTCGCAGATTCTCAATGAAAGAGGGAGGAGGTCTAGAGAGAACGATAGAGAGGTCAGAGGATGGCATGACTGCCGGCGATTGGCCGGAAGAGGCGGTGCGCAGGATGCGCATGTGCGTTAATTCGGTTTAGACTTACAAGGCACATTGGGAGTGTTACTGTCCTTGCTTTCGTTCACAGAGATTCAGTACTACGGGTAGTACAGTGCATGCATATAGTACCACTACTTCATCTGGACTCATGCCCCGTGTATCTGGAAAGAAAGAATCTGTAAAGTTGAACTAGTATTGAGTTCATTAAAACAAATCGAAAAGAAGGTTAAACCCGCAGCCCCTGCATCATTGTGACGCACAATCATTTTTCTTATTAATTTATTAAGCAGAGTATACAAAACAAAGACAACCATAGCTGAACCATCACATGATATGAATAACACCTATGATTAAGTCAACTTCTTCCTCACCAAATGAGCTATTGAGTTCATAAAACCCTTGTTCTGTGAATTTAAAAAATCAACTCTTCTAGCTAGGTCCCAGAAAGCAATAATGCATGTAAAGTAGTCGACCTTGCTGTAGTTGGTTGGACGGTCCAAGGCAAAGCTTATCTCGTCCATGGGATGTTTGTCCCACATTGGAATTGAAGAGATCAAGATGGAACAGAAGCTAGTGATAGGTGGCTACTGCCTACTAGGTGGTGGTGGTGGCCAAGACAATTATTATCAGTATAATTCACCTCTCTCTTGTTACATCAATTGGCCAATGGAGGCCTCCCCCCGCTTATTCCGTTCAAACGGGAACGGTGCTTCATAGCTCCACTAGTGCATCCTTTCCCTCTCCTATAAATACCGTACTATCCCCTTCGCAACTCACCATCCAAATAAACAGTAATGTTCTATAGAAATGCAAGTGCATATACATGAGAAGATCTCTCAGTAGACTAGCTAGCTAATGGAGATAGAGAGAAAGTGGGAGAGAAGATTGGCCGGCCTCTTCTTCGGAGGAGACTTCTTCAGTTCTTGTCTTTGTTTTTTGATGCTGGGGGTAAGGGAGTGAGGTGGAGGCTGACAGAAGAGAGTGAGCACACATGGTGCCTTTCTTGCATGGTGAATTAATGGGGGAAGTTCATGCTTGAAGCTATGTGTGCTCACTTCTCTCTCTATTTGTGTGTGTGTGTGTGTGTGTGTGTGTGTGTGTGTGTGTGTGTGTGTGTGTGTGTGTGTGTGTGTGTGTGTGTGTGTGTGTGTGTTGAACTTTTGATGATCTCTTTCTTTGAGCTAGCTAATTCAATATGTGATGTGCACAAGAGAGGTGGGTGCTGTGTGTGGAAGTTGACAGAAGAGAGTGAGCACCCATGGTGTTTCCTTAGCATCAAGGGGCATGCCAGGGAGCTATGCGTGCTCACTGCTCTATCTGTCAGCCACTGATCAGACCCCGTTTCTTGCATGTAATCACATATCCTAACTAGGGTTTATGCAGGTCTCCATGATCGGCAGCAGAGGGAGGGAGCTGGGCTTTGGAGGTCTGACAGAAGAGAGTGAGCACACGCGGTGGTTTCCTAGCATGCGAGCGCCATGCTGGGAGCTGCGCGTGCTCACCCTCTCTCTGTCAGCCATTCACCATGCTCATCTCTCTTCTATCTGCTGCCAATCAATCGACGAACAACCAAAGAGGGCACTGAGATCCATGGTCAGTAAATTTCTTTCCCAGACCTCATGTTTCATTGCTACTAGTATATGCCTGTTATGTTTGCACTACAATACTACTGCACCTTGATTTCCTCCTGATTGATCCATGCTCTTTTCAGTAATATATGCAGGGAAACTGTAGGTTGTCGTTCTGACTTTCAGAGAGTGGGTTTCATGGTTCTGTGAGAAGATTTAGGCCTCAAACTAGATAGCCTCCAAATGAAGCTAACCCACTTCTCTCTCCATCTAGTTGTTATGCTTAGATGTCATGTCTTCTCACCGAACATGTGTTAACAGCTCTCCGAGATTGAATGGAAGTAATATTTCCTTTGAATCTGTAAATGCGTGATCTGAAACTTGGTGTACTGTACTCAGATAGTCCCTGTTATTTCATGTACACATTTCAGTTTTGTTTTTTTCTAAGATCTTTTATTTTCCGCATTATATATGTCTTTTGTTCTTGCAATTCAAGCAGGTGCTAATTTAGATCCACGCAAAAAAGCTGCTAATTTAGATTAGTTTCAGCAAATATCCAGCTGTAAATGGCACGTGCCTAAGTTGATGTATAAATTCTAGTTAAAGTGTATTATTTGATTCTCATCTATCTTTTCCACATTTCTTATCTCTAAATCAAAGATGCCAAGAGAAGATGGCATGGGAGAGTATATGCCGCTCCATCTTCCTTGGGAATACGCAGTCAATGATCATACAGTCACCTAGTTATTAGACTTACAAGAATATAAACCAGCAATTATTGAACACCCAAATAATACCTTAATTCACACTGAATAAAAGCAGCACAACTTCATTAATTACTCCCTCGGTCCGTGAATAAGTGTACATCTAGGTTTTGTCCTAAATCAAAGTTTTAATATTTTGACCAACTTTATAGAAAAGAGTAGTAGCATCAAATTGGTACATTATGAAACTACATTTCAAAACAAACCTAATGATACTAATTTAGTGCCATAAATGCTGCACTTTTCTCTATAAAGTTGGTCAAAATTTTAAAACTTTAACTTAGGACAAAACCTAGATGTGCACTTATTCGCGGACGGAGGGAGTATATAGCATGACCTGAATAGATATGTCATGCAGCCTTTAAAAATACAAAATTAGTGTTTCCATAGTACTAAACTTATAAATTTAAAGTGAAGTGTTCAGGGACCGCCTATGCGTCTATGTACAATCCTAGTTAAAGTAATTGCTCCTTCTATCCTTTAATTTTTAGTACTGCACCAAACATGTGAAAATTTCAATACATCAACAAGATATGTATGTATGCTCGTTGCACCTTGATGGATGTTCTTGTGATATGCCACATTCCTTGAGAGTCTACAATGGTCATATAAGTAAGGAGAACATGATCAATGGCTACCTATTTTTTTGATTAATTTTGATAAAATACAAACTAATTAAGTAATTTGAGAGGGAAATGTGATTAATGAAGTCATATTTTTAAGTTAGGAGGCGAAAAAGGAGACGGCGATGGGGGAAAGGTTAAAAAGGACCACAGGGGTGGGAGAGAAGGATTTGCGACTAGAGAGAGAAAGGCGGTGGTAGTGGCCGACAATCGAAGGAGGTAGACAGTGAGTGTAGCCCCAGATTTAAAGGAGTATACCGATAAGGTTGATGGTGAGATTCTTTTTTGTGAAGGGTAATTTGTCAATATCAAGATGATACTAATTACCCAACCTCTCAAACAACACAATATCCAGACCTAACCAAAGACACCGAGGATGCGCACAATCAAAAGATCAAAAGAAGAGGCGGGGAGGGGAGCCCACACAACCAACCACACACATCAAACAAACAACAAAATCATCCACTGTCCTAGAGAACACACGAACTACGAGGATAGTTATCCAAAAGTAACGCCTTCAGGAAGAAAATGACGCACAAGCGTCGCCGTCCCCAGATTTGACCATTGCTGGTCAGATAATGGGTTTCCATCCCGAATAGCACATGTGAGAAATCTCCATAGCAATGCCTTCATAAAGGATGGCGCATACAAACCACCATTTTCAAATGCAACCAACGAACGACAGGCCTAGGGTTTTCACCCCAAATCTCGAGATATTTGTTGTCCATTCTTGATCTATTTTGTCCAAAATGTGATTGTCAAAAGAAAAAATATCAGTTGCTAACTAGACACTCTTTTTTAACCAGTGGAGCCAAAAAAAAAACAAGTGGCAACTGACCCTTCATACATATCATGTTAATTATTCACAGCCCACATATGTTAGATGTATCCAGATGTGCCCATGAACACCGTGAAAAAGTTATGGTAGTAGCTAGTGCATTCTACCACCTCCACGTTGCATATTAGTACACAATGTTAATTTTGAGCGCATGGACATAGTATCTCATATACAACTTTGACCATCATCAAAACATAGGAACAATATTTTCACTAAGTTTATATATCTCACAAAAGTTAAAGAAGTTTGATTGCACACTTCCTTACTTTGACCGATCAAGCTTGAGTTTTACAAAACATGTAGGTTATTCAACACCAAAATCGATACCATAAGGTCCTTATTCTATATTTTTCTTGTTATTATGACTGTAACTATTAAGAAAAATATTAGACAATAAATTTGTCGTTGAAGTTAAACCTTAGCTATTTACAGGAGTACACCTTAAGTACTACAGAGCACTTTTTTGTTTACCTTCACATTCTATGTAATAGTGTGTCATGTCGAACATGACAAAAAACAATGTAACAATAAAAACTTTTATAATTGTTGTTGTTGAAATACTTGATATGACAATATTATTTTCCACATGGTATATACGTGTAAGAAATTTTGTATGTGCAATATTTACCAGCACCCAGTGACAACTCTCCCGTTAATTCCCTGCAAAAAAAGGAGAAGAAATTCTCCCCCTTTTGGAAATGTATGATAGTAACACTAGATAAAATATTAACTATTCATATTCCAAATTGTCTCACGGTTATGATTTTGCAACTCAACAAAAATATGAGACTAGAAGTTTAAGGTCAAAGTTGAAACTTGGTTCTTTTGCATCACTACACGTCTATCAAAGTATCAAGTATATATTTAAATTAAAAGGAGAATGAGTGGTAATTGTTGAAGTCAAGCAAAATGTGTGTCCCGTCAAACATGGCAAGAGAAGACAACATATATATAGCCAAAAGTGTCGCAGAGAAGTATTATATGCAGAGGTCCCTTTTCCATCGCAGCCCTATGTTTTGTCAAAGAACTTCGTTAGGTGGTCTTCCAGACAATCGGGAGCCAGAGTCGTACGTACACATGTCGTGCAAAGATCGACACCTGTACATGTTGCTCCTGTCCCTCGATCGATCCCGTGGCCCCCTCTCCCCAGTTTCTCTCGTCAAACAAGACAAGTGCGCCTGCCGCCTGGCATGTGTAGGTGTAGCAGCTCCTCTAGGGATAAGGATCGATCACCTGCTTTTAATGGCTGCGTGCAGGGACCAGGGCGCCAGGTGCAGCGATGAGCGATGGCGCGTGGCATTCCCCACAAGCCGGCCGGCAACGTCGAACGATGCGTGCATGCCGCAATAAAAGTAGATCACTGGGCCCGGCACGATGCGTGCATGCTAGTAGATCGACGGAGAAACCGAGTGGCATCGTTCCCCATGGCTGGGAAAAGCCGCCAGAAGACTTCGTGATCCTCAACGTTGATGCGGCTTTCTACAGTAGCGACGAAAGAGGTGGTAGGGGCGGGTCATCCGTGGTAAGCATGGTGGTTTTACTGCAGCAAGAATTCGTGGCCTCTCGTGCGTTGACTCTGTGTAAATATGGCCGGTGCTCATGCTATCCGAGACGGCTCCCTATTGGCAGCAGATATGGCCATAAGGGCAAGACCCTTAAAGCTACGGTAGTATGTCAGATTGTAGTGTTTGGATCACCTATATCAATTTTTATCATCCAATAGGGCCTCATCGGTCCGTGAAATTGTCCGGTCCAAGTTTCAGAAATCCGAAACAAATGTGGGGGCTTTACCGGAGTTCGGACATTTGCTTGACCAATAAAAAGCATCCATGTAGTCCTCTCTTCTCTCTTTCTATCTCTCTCTTCATATGCATGATCCCCATACTTTTTCTCCTTTCAACCGAATTATTTTGTCAATAACATTGGATGTCTCCCTCCTGCATCGTGTCCGCAGACCACGTCCGGATATAAAAACGTACATATACTGGAGCCATTTGCGGGTCAGCTTTGGAGATGCTGTAAGAGCATCTTCGAAGGCACTCCTCAAACTTTCCTCATATCTCCGGTGAACAGTACAAACATTGTTCGAGCAAAAACAACATCCTGTCAACGGGGTATTCCCAATGTCTGCACAGTCTCTCCATCACCAACAACCATATGCATGTGTTGGGACAATATGTGAAAAAATTGGCAGACACCATTGGAGAGGAGGACAAATGGACCCTTTATTGTCCGCGGTACTGGGGCTCAAATTTAAAACTAAGAGTATCTACAGTGGAGCATCCCAAACCCACATATACGCCTGGACGGATCACCCGGTTGCTGACAGGTCAAAAAAAATGACCTAGGCGGGCTTCTCATACCACCACCAAATGCTCGGGTTGTTTGGCACCCCTCATATTCAGCCCAAATCTGGGCCGGATATAAGGAGGTCGGCCCGGGCGCGTCCACCATGTCAGAACTGATCGCATTGACCCACGCGGAATCAGCTGGAAACCATCGGTTCGACGGGCGTCTCCTTCGATTTCGATGAGGACGGTGGGACACACCGGCGCCTCGCCCGATGACCCAGGACCGGCTATTTTGAGCTGGACGGTGGCGGTGTCCCGGTTGGGGGTCTCTCATCACGTCATCTCCTAGCCAGGTGGGCCGGAGGATCGCCATGTCGGTTTGCCAGTGGGCCATGTTGAAGCAGCCCATGGCATGTGGAAGGAACGCTCCCAAAGACTAGACATGTACTTCAAGATACTAGAGGCCGTCTACAACATGTTTTCCTTGCATGTAATCGACTAGGATGTAACCCTAGGTCCCCGAGTACCCATATAAACTAAGAGGCATGGCTGGTAGATGACACACAACGATTTCGAGGTAGATCACCTTTACTTGTACTCCACCCAAAGGCAATACAAAACACAAGCATGTCGTACGGTTTTATCTCTTAGGAGAGTCCAAACCTAGGTAAAAACATGTGCCCTAGTTACCATCGTGTCAAGACACATAGCTCGGGCCCCCCTACCCAAGATCTGCCAAATTCAATGGGGATCAAGATCGGCGAGCAGATCGACACCGGCATGACCTTCGGGTCGAGTTACATGTCCATCTTCCGCAACGTCACCCTCTTTGTTGATTCGCCCGGTGCTACTTGTGAGCTGTGTTTGGATTTTTCTCGAAGAGGAAGCGTGAAGCAATATGGTAGCGGATAGTATTTCCCTTAGTAGAGAACCAATATTATCGAACTAATAGGAGAACCACGCAAACAACCATCGATAGTGCCTACACACACAAGAGCAAATACTTGCACCCAACGCGGGCAAGAGGGTCGTCAATCCCCTTGTACTCGTTAATTGCAAGGATCAAATCTGATAGTAGTAGATAGACAAATTGCAAAGTAAAATAAAAGTAAATAAATTGCAGCAAGGTAGTTTTTGTTTTAGCAATATGATTAAAATAGACCTAGTGGTTTTCACTAAAGGCATCTCTCTTAGAAAAATAACATACGGTGGGTGGACAAATTACTGTTGGGCAATTGATAGAAAAAGCACATAGTTTGACACTATTCATGGCATGATCATGTACATAGGCATTATGTCTGTGACAAGTAGAACGACTCTTGCCTGCATCTACTACTATTACTCCACTTTGAGAGCGCTTCTATGCTTGCCTCTCTACGTATTTAGTTCATGACAAACAGAGTAATGTGTGAAATCTGATGACATAATGTAGACAAAATAACCAAGCAATATGATTGAAACCCCATCATTTTCCCATTGGTAGCAACAATACAAATATGTGCCTCGCTACCCCTTCTGTCGCTGGGTGAGGACACTGCAAGATTGAACCTACTACTATGCACCACTTCCACTGAAGATCTACGCATCAACTTAGCCAAAGAAAACTCATAGATCAAAAAGTATTACATAGCTATAACAATCACACAATAAAGTTGAGAAAAGACTCAGTTACTTTTAATGAATAATCTGATCATAAACCCACAATTCATCGGATTCCAACAAAAGCATCGCAAAAGAAGATTACATCGAGTAGAACTCCGAGGAGAACACTGTATTGAAGATCAAAGAGAGAGAAAGAGAGAGAGAGTGCCATCTAGCTATTCACTATGGACACATAGGTCCTGTGGGAACTACTCACACATCATCGAAGGTGCAGTAAGGTTGATGTAGAAGCCCTCCATAATCGATTCCTCCTCCGACTGAGTACAAAAAGGCCTCCAGATGGGATTGTGTGTCGGTGGGAAATGACACCTATGGGGTCACTGGGATCCCTTCTATGGTTGGCGGGCACGGGGTTGTGCAAAGAGAGGGTCTAGCGGTCAGCACGCAAATCGTTTACCCAGGTTTGGGCCGCGGAGAAGTGTAAAACCCTAGTCCTGCTTTGATGTATATTAGAGTGTTCTTGTGTTCTTGAACTAGCTGCGATGTCTCCCTAGTCCAAAAGATCCGAATCCCTCTCTAGTATGCCTCGGGCCTCCTTTTATAGACAAAAGGGGTCGCCACAGTGGCACACAGGAGGTGGAAAGGTGTATAATGGCTGAGTCTATCCTCTGGCATCGTCGGACAAACGCATTTAATGCTCTGCCGACGTGCCCCTCTTGCTTTATTGGGGACGGCAAAGAAGCTCGTCCCAGCTAATGCCGCCTCGCCTGGCTCCGACGCGCGTCCGAGCTGACGAGGTGTTGTAGCGCCACATTGGCTGGCTGCTGCGCTGGCGCGATGGTGGAGCTTTCATGAAGATCTGCATGCCACCACGCAGGTGCTTGTTGAGTTGGTGTGGAGGCCAAGCGCTGCCACGCATATGCCTGCCCAGCTGGTCGAGCTGGTAGCTGCATGGGAGGGGCAGTGGAATCTTGGTAGGTGTGGGCCTGGCTGCGGCCCTGCAGGTGTCTTCAGCAAGGGCCTTGCTGAGGGCCCGACAAGGGTCTTGCCGCGGTACCGTGGTCGTCCTCGGCAAGGATCTTGCCAAGGGTCTCGTGGACTTCCTTGGCAAGGATCTCGCTAAGGATCGTCCTCTGCTGGTTCTCGTCTGATCTTGTGTATTTATGATCTCTACAAAGATCTGCATGCCACCACGGAGGTGCCTCCCGAGCCTTGGTTCCAATGTGGTTGATGGCGTCGGAAACCCTTGGGCTAAGGGTGGCTGCCCCGGCAAGGATCTTGCTAGGGCTGTAGAAGCCACCCCGACAATGGTCTTGCCGAGGGAGTCCACCTCGCCCTCTTGCTCTCTTTGCGTCCCTAGTCTTGGCGTTGTTTTGGATGTCTTGCGCTCCGGCATCCCTCCTCTGCCCTGCTCAGTGTGGTCGTGGACGCGGCTCTGACTGCCCATGCACAAGTAAAGGGGTGCAAAAGGAGAGCCCCTACTTTTGTACACCGACAGGAGCCCCCGGTGTCGGTGTCAAAACCGGCGAATCTCGGGTAGGGGGTCTCGAACTGTGTGTCTAAGGTGGATGGTAACAGGAGGCATGGGACACGATGTTTACCCAGGTTTGGGCCCTCTTGATGGAGGTAATACCCTACGTCCTGCTTGATTGTTCTTGATGATATGAGTATTACAAGAGTTGATCTACCACGAGATCAAAGAGGCTAAACCCTAGAAGCTAGGCTATGGTATGATTGTATGTTGTCCTACGGACTAAAACCCTCCGGTTTATATAGACGCCGGAGGGGGCTAGGGTTACACAAGGTCGGTTACAAAGGAGGAGATATACATATCCGTATTGCCTAGCTTGCCTTCCACGCCAAGTAGAGTCCCATCCGGACAGGGGACGAAGTCTTCAATCTTGTATCTTCATAGTCCAACAGTCCGGCCAAAGGATATAGTCCGGCCGTCCGGAGACCCCCTAATCTAGGACTCCCTCAGTAGCCCCTAAACCAGGCTTCAATGACGATGAGTCCAGCGCGCAGTGTTGTCTTCGGCATTGCAAGGCGGGTTCCACCTCCGAATACACCATGGAAGAGTTTGAATGCAAGGATGGTGTCCGACCCTCCAAAATAAGTTCCACATACCACCATAGGGAGAATAATATTTCCACAAATCTAATCTGCTGACACGTTTTGACAGCATGACAACACACCATGGCCCGGTTATTATTCCAACCACTTTTCTCAACCAACTCCGCACATATCGCGAGGTGGTTTTCTCGATATGTCTTGTCAAAGCAGAGATCGTGTTCCCCTTATCATGGGATTCTCATCAATACGGACGTGGGTAATCCAACCGCGCCATCAATTACGGCGCCTAGGGAATAAGCGGTTTTGCCAGGCAAGTGGGGAGACACATCGCCTCCTCCGCCCTTATAAAGGGACAAAGATTTACTTTTTTCACCCACGCCTTCTTTCTTCTCGCTTACCCATTCCCGCACACTCGAGCTCTAGCGCCCAAGCTCGCGTTCTTCTTCTCAAACCACTCCAATCATGTCCGGAGCAGGAGGCAAGTGGATGGTCTCCTCCCTCACGGAGGAGAACATCAAAAGTTACGGGAAGCTGAATACTTGGCCGCGGATATCGCGCACCGGATGCCAAATGCGGGGCAGATCGTCCCCACGCCCGAACCCCATGAGAGGGTAGTTTTTCTTACCCATTTCGTCCGCGGACTGGGATTTCCTCTCCACCCGTTTGTCCGCGGGCTCATGTTCTACTACGGGCTGGACTTTCATGATCTGGCCCCCAATTTCATCCTCAACATCTCGGCGTTTATCGTCGTCTGCGAGGCCTTCCTCCGCATCAGGCCCCACTTCGGCCTATGGCTGAAAACCTTCAATGTCAAACCGAAGGTGGTGGGTGGCCAACAAGCAGAGTGCGGAGGCGCCATGGTGGGCAAGATGCCTAATGTCACTTGGCTCGAGGGCATCTACGTGGCTACCATAAAGGGATGGTAATCGGGGTGGTTCTACATCACCGAGCCGCGCGACTCCAACTGGGTGGCGTCCCCCAAATTTCGATCCGGAATCCCCACGCGGTTCACCTCCTGGAAAAAGAAGGGCCTGTCCTGGGGTTCTTCGGTAGAGCTGACCGGACTCCAGAGCTGCATCCAGAACATGACGAACAAGAAAATCAAGCTCGTTAACGTGGTTCAGGTTATGCTCTTCCGCCGGATCCTTCCGTGTCAACGACGGGCGTTTGTTTTGTGGGAGTTCGACTCGGCCAAGCACCAGACGCTGCGGGAGCTCTACGACATGACGCACGAGGACGTCTGGAGGGTGTTGTTCAAGGGCGCCGAGATGCCTCCCTCCCTCACCGAGGACCGCGGACTCAGCGCAAAGCGCCGCGCCCATCCGGTAGGCTTTTATATCTCTCAGGGTATTTATTTGCCCTGGTTTAGTTATGTGCTGGATCTAAGCTTTCATGTCATTAACAGGACTGGATAGAGACAGCGGAGCATCTTGATTGCCCAGCCCCCCTGCCCTAAGATCTTGCAGACGCTCTTCTAACGAAGATGCTGACTCCGGCACCTTACGAGGTGCCAGAAAAGAAGGCTAAGAAGAAGGCCACAGGGACCCTAAAGGGTCTCCGGCGGAAGGTTATATCGGACTCATCGTCCGATGACTCCGACGCGCACTCCTCCCACGGAAACGAGGAGGAGGAGAAAAGTTCTCCCCCCCAGCCGGGGGAGACAAGAAAAGGAAGGCCGACCCATCCTGGGAGGCCGAAGGGTCCAAGAAGGGAAAGACCCTCCCTCCGGACTGTGCCACGACGGCCGCCGACAGCGGCGATGAGTGGCTACCCAGGGACAAGCCCCTAGCGAAGTCGTAAGTGTCCGGACACCATAGTACTTCATGGTATGTTTTATTGTACTGCCTTTCCTCATGCTGAACATGATTATGCAGTCCGTCTCGAGCTCATCTCGACGTACCCTCTTCGAGCGGCTCTTTAGACTCATCGGATATGAACAGTGGTTCTCCTCCGGCCGCTTCCACCCCTCGCCCTACGGACAATGCCAAGGTGTTGTCCCGAAAGGCACCGAGCCAAGGGGAGGTGATCCTGGGGGCGCCTCACGGCGACCTCCCGTACCCTGGGTACCAAGGGAGCAAGGCTCCTACGGGCTTCGAGTTCGGGCCCTAGCCAGACACTACGCCGGAACCTTCGATGGTTCCGGACTCCGGTAGGCGGTCCCCCATTAAGGGGGGCCAACCATCCATGCTGGTGTCCTCTGTCCAACCAGAGGCACCGGACAACTTGCTGGAAGCGCTTCACAGCGCTTCCATCGATGAAGAGCACTGCACTATTATGAGTGCGGTGGTCGAGAAGGTTCAGTCCGCCAAAAACGGATTGACCGAAGCTTGCGCCAGCCTCCTAACAGGCTTTGAGGTAAGTAATCAAAATATAAGAAAATATTACTGCATAGATAGTAGCCCCTGATTCTCTGTTCGACGTTCGCAAAGAAAAGCTGAATAGAGTATCGAATGATAACTCAGGAGTCTAATTAGAGTATTTCTATGTGTATGCGCAGGCTTCACTGCTGGCCGCTGCCGCACATACTACAGAGGTCTCTGCACTGAAGTAGGACCTGAAGCGGTCCGAGGACGAGCTCGGCCTTACCAAGAGGCAGCTCGAAGAGAGCAAAGGTAAGATATACCTTTGTCTATATAGTTAAAAAGAAGTTCGGGTGTAAAGTAATAGGATCATCATGAATTTGTCAGGGGCCACGACTGAGGTGGAGACCCTGAGGAAGGCGTTGTCCGAGGCCAAAGACAAAGCAGCCAAAGAACGCATTGAACGGGAGAAGCAAGAAGCCCGAGTAGGCATGGTGCAGCAAGAGCTCGTGGCTCTTGCCAAAAAGCACGAGCCCTTGGAGCTTGACTCTAAGACGCGAGAGTCCGAGCTTGCGTAGGCGCTTGAAAGCATCCGGAGCACCAAGGCCGAAGCCCACAAGGCCCTCTAGGAGATTGACGCGGTGAAGAAGATAGCAGAGGGTAAGGCATTCTTTATGAAAAGCAAGCAAGTGAAGGAGACTTTCCTTTTTCTTACCCGAGTTCGGAGCTCTCCAGGAGCGTTTGCAGATCTTCCCCGCAGTGTACTGGACACCGCGGAGTTTTACCAGGCTGAGGAGGGGAGCTCAACGGAGAAGTTGTTCTGGTCTCAGTATACTGGGACCGAACACCCCGTGCCCTTGAGCGACCAGCTGAAGCAGTTGGTCGAACTTCACAAGGCGGCCGAACAAGCCATGTGGGGCCTTATAGTCCGGATGTGGCCTGGCGAGCCCTTGTCCGGCAGCTACTTCGGTCTGGTGAGGCGGCTTGTGGAAGCCTGCCCACGGCTTGAAGTCATCAAGCGGTCCGTCTGCATTGAAGGTGCGCGCATGGCTTTTGCCCGGGCGAAGGTGCACTGGGCGAAGCTGGACGCCGTGAAGCTTGTAACGCCCTCGATGCGGCTATATCTCCCACGTGTCGAAGCACGACTTAGAGGCATAACCGCATTGAAACCAATGTCGCAAGTGAGGTAATCTTCACACAACCCATGTAATACATAAGGGAAAGAGATACATAGTTGGCTTACAATCACCACCTCACACAATACATGAATAAAACATTACATCATCCAAATACAATGAAGGTCCGACTACGGAACCAAAATAAAAGAAGACTACCCCAAAAGCTACACAGATCCCCGATCGTCCCGACTGGGCTCCAATACTGATCAACTGGATCAAAACAACACAAAAGACAAGATCTTCATCGAGCTCCTCCAAAGCTTGATTGCGTCATCTGCACGGTTCAACGGCACCTGCAAGCTGGTTTTGGAAGTATCTGTGAGTCACGGGGACTCAACAATCTCGCACCCTCGCAATCAAGACTATTTAAGCTTATGGGTGAGGTAAAAGGTATGAGGTGGAGCTGCAGCAAGCGACTAGCATATATAGTGGCTAACATACGCAAATGAGAGCGAGAAGAGAAGGCAAAGCATGGTCGAGGAACTATGATCAAGAAGTGATCCTAGAACAACCCACGTCAAGCATAACTCCAACACCGTGTTCACTTCCCGGACTCCACCGAGAAGAGACCATCGCGGTTACACACACGGTTGATGTATTTTAATTAAGGTCAACTTCAGGTTTTCTACAACCGGACATTAACAAATTCCCATCTGCCCATAACCGCGGGCACGGCTTTCGAAAGTTCAAATCCCTGCAGGGGTGTCCCAACTTAGCCCATCACAAGCTCTCACGGTCAACGAAGGATATTCCTTCTAGCGGGAAGACCCGATCAGACTCGGAATCCCGGTTACAAGACATTTCGACAATGGTAAAACAAGACCAGCAACACCACCCGAATGTGCCGACAAATCCCGATAGGAGCTGCACATATCTCATTCTCAGGGCACACTCAGATGAGCTCTCCATACAACTAAAACCAAACCTCGAGTTTCCCTGAGGGGGCACTGCACAGGACTCTAGTTTGGACCAACACTCGGAGGAGCACTGCCCCGGGGGGGGGGGGGGTTAAAATAATGATGACCCTCAGGAGCGCGACTCCCAAGGGAAAAGAAAAGGCTAGGTGGCGAATGGTAAAACCAATGTTGGGCATTGCTGGAGGATTTTTATTCAAGGCGAACTGTCAAGGGGTTCCCATTTTAGCCCAACCGCGTAAGGAACACAAAATCCGGGAACATAACACCGATATGACGGAAACTAGGGCGGAAAGAGTGGAACAAAACACTAGGCATAAGGCTGAGCCTTCCACCCTTTACCAAGTATATAGATGCATTAATTAAATAAGATATATTGTGATATCCCAACAAGTAAACAATGTTCCAACAAGGAACAATCTCCATGTTCCAACAAGGAACAAACTTCAATCTTCACCTGCAGCTAACAACGCTATAAGAGTGGCTGAGCAAAGCGGTAACATAGCCAAACAACGGTTTGCTAGGACAAGGTGAGTTAGAGACTTGGTTCAACAATATGGGAGACATGATACGCAAGTGGTAGGTATCGCAACATAGGCATAGCAAAAGAGCGAGCATCTAGCAAGCAAAGATAGAAGTGATTTCGAGGGTATGGTCATCTTGCCTGAAATCCCGCAAGGAAGAAGAACGAGTACATGAAGAAGACAAACGGACATAGTCGAATGGGTCCTCACAAACGCGACGTTACCGGAACCAACCCGAAGAAGCAAACACCGGAAATAAGCACACAACATAGTAAACAACCAACACATGAACATGGTATGATATGCGGGATGCGGTATGCGATGCATATGCAAGATTTGATAAGGAAAGATTGGGCCTGGCCTCAACATGGGAATCCAAGAGTGCCACTGGAAAAGTGAGGTGATTTCGGTTGAAATCGATATAAAGATCACCGGAATCGGATGCACGGTTTGGAAATGGCAAGCAAAACAAATATGGCACCGGTCTGCGATAAACAACAAGTAGCCATCTAAATGCATCAAGATAATGATGCTACGGCACCCAAACATGGCAACAAAATACATGGTAGGGATCCACTCATGATGCTTGACAAAAGATGAACACTGAGCTATGGCGAATTCATCCATTAACAGGTTCAAACAAGCATGGCAAAAACGCAAACGATAACAGGTTTCAGACTTAGTGAAACTAACACAAGTCTGGAATTTAACATCAGGTAGCACACTTTGGAGCATGAAAACTATATGCTATAGGAACTTAACATGGCAAAGCAACGCATGACATGAAGCTACTCCAAGCACTTAACACAAGTCCCTTAGTGACCCTGAGGCAAAAGGGATCAGAAAATACAATTGCAAGCCTGTGAACATGGCAAAAACATAATCAGATTACAGACTTAGTGAAAAACTGGAGCATGCAAATCTGTTAACGAGTAGGCATGTTTACGAACTCGATGCACTCACTACCGAGCATGGCATGACAACCTAATCATCCACCCATCAAGAATACATGGCATAGGAGCTAGAAATGGCAAGAACAACAACATAGCATGCACGGATCAACAACAACATCCTCGGCAAAATTGCTAACAAGTAAACAATCTGCCATGATTCACGAAATAGCAAAAGTAGAGCTCGATTGACTCTAGATAGGTTGCTCCATAATTGCAAACAAAGACATGGATGGATGGGGCACCACAATGTTAACAAATCATCCTTACTGATCATCCTCAAAAGAGGCACGGATCACTAGGAAACAACATGAACATACGGCATATTGATAAAAACAGATCAAAGACTTGGTGAAATTCTAAGTCCCTGAAATCAGCATTAACGAATGCACTACTTTGCAAGATTGTGCTAGTCACCACACATATCACAAAAATACATGGATAGCACCTCTGTAAAGATGGCAAAGCATATAACAAAACTCATGTAGAGCTCAGGGGCATATCATGCACACAATAATCATGGCAAAAATGACAAATAGCTATTTGGTGCAGCAGATCTGACAAATATCTCAAATAGCTCTCTTCCAACATCATTTCGGGCATCAAGATGATCTCAAATGAAAATGATGCAATGAGATGAAATGATGTACTCTCTGAGGCGAACATTTTGATATGCTATACGTGCAAAACAGATCTACGGATGCAAAGTTAGGACATGATGAACATGGGCATTTGAATCTCGAAATCGGGGACTTAAAAGAAATTATATCCTCCGAGAAGTGGATAGGGAGATGCGGGACGAGGCGATCCGAGATGATAGGACGATGTTTGGTTGAGGGGTTGGGTGGATCTGATCCACTTCACGTGGATCTGGACGGGGCGGCGAGGCTGCGCGCTCCAGCGAGCTTGGACGCCGGCGAGGAGGAGATCCGGCGGCGGGGATGGCCAGGTCCGGCCGGCCGGCGCCGGATCCGGGCATGACGGCGGCGGTTGGGCACGGGAAGGTGGACGCGAGGTCCGGCCGGCCGGCGCCGGATCCGGGCACGGCGGCGGCGGTTGGGCACGGGAAGGTGGACGCGAGGTCCGGCAGGGCGCCGGGCGATGGTTGGCGGCGGGTGCTTGTGCCGGCGATGAGGGAATCCGGGTCACCGACGGGCGGCGACGTGCGGTGGCCAGCGCCGGCGAGGTGGCGTGCAGCGGCGATTCCCGGCGAAAGGCGACGGCGCGCAGTCGGAGCGGCGAACGGGCGACCGACTCGGCCGAGCGGGCCGAGAGGGCCTGACCCGGGCCACGGCGGCCCTGGCCACGTGGGAGGAGAGAGAGGGAGGTGGCGCACTGAGGTGGAGTGAGCTGGTTGGCTCGCGGCGGCAGCGGGAGTGACGAGCACGACGACGGCGGAGCTAGGCACAGGAGACCCGCAGCGGTGGCGGCGCAGATCCGGGTCCGGGCGGGCCCGCGGGGAGAGAGAGAGGCTAGTGGGGTGAGGTGGCAGCGCGTGAGTGGATGAGAGGGGCGGCCGAGCTAACGTGGCAGCCTTTGGTTGGCCGAAGTGATGTGGAGGGTGCAGCGGACATGTCCGGCCGGCACGGGAGGAATTGTCCAGCGGCGCGCGGAGGAGGAGGTTAGGGTTTGGACTGCGCGAAAAATCAGGGAGAGCCACATATATATAGGTAGAGGGAGCTAGGAGATTCCAAATGAGGTGTGGTTTTCGGCCACGCGATCGTGATCGAACGACCGATATGATTGAGGGGGTTTAGGTGGGTTTTGGGCCAAAATGGATGGGTGTTGGGCTGCAACACACACGAGGCCTCTTCGGTCCCTCGGTTAACCGTTGGAGTATTAAACGAAGTCCAAATGACACGAAACTTGACAGGCGGTCTACCGGTAGTAAACCAAGGCCGCATGGCAAGTCTCGGTCCAATCCGAAAACGTTTAACACCCACACACGAAAAGAGGTAGAAAGGGGCACAAGATGACATAGGAGCGCCGGATTGCAAAACGGACAACGGGGAAAATGCTCGGATGCATGAGACGAACATGTATGCAAAAGAAATGCACATGATGACATGATATGCAATGCATGACACGGAAGCAATGACAAGGCAACAACAGCGAATAATTGGAGGACACCTGGCACATCGGTCTCGGGGCATCACAACACTCCACCACTATGAGAGGATCTCGTCCCGAGATCTAGAATGGCACCGGAGGAACAACGGAAGAGAAAAGAGGAGAGGTAAAGCTAAGTTGCTTCTTTGACAAAACGAGTGAAACCAAAGAACCTTGAGAGGTTGAACAAATGAAAGAAAGAAAGCAACAGAGATGAACAAAGTTGAAAGCACTCCGTAAAGAAAGAGGAATAAGAAAGAACCGATTCGGGTAGCATTTCGGTTGAAAGGAGATGAATGACTTGATAAAATGAAAGAGCTTGAGCAAAGGGGCACAACACTCCGGTTAAAAGGATAAGCATGACAAGGACAAGGTCCTGATAAGAACAAAAAGAAGGGTTGAAGATAGCAACATCACAATGCCTCCGGAACAAAAGTAAGAATGGAATGGAGTGAATGAAGGGAAACACGATCTTGAGGGAGCACGCTTACACCAAAAGCTAGAATGGAATTGTTGGAAAACCAACAACGAAAAGGAGAAACTTGATATGGTCTTATGGAATACATCTCAAATTATGAGGTGACAACCTGCCACTCACGGGAAGAAGAATTGGATTGATATGAACAAGGAGACAAGAAACTTATCTCACCGGGAGGATAATGAAGAACTTGTGTCATTTATAAGCACCATAATTAGCAACAATCCTTAGGGAAAGTTTTAGGTGAAATATAACCCAAGATAACTCCAATGAAGAGATTGATGGATTTACAATACCCCATTCTTAACAACCTGTGAATCATGAAACATGAACTCAAATATCAAGAATGATGTAAAACCACCTCCAATGATACGGTAGAAAGAAATGCACTCCGGATTGCAAGATGAAGAATGCTTGAGCTCCTTAGAAAAGAAACTTGATGAAACACTTCGAGAAGAAATTGAATCCTTGATGAACCACCATGTAGAGCCTCCATGAAGAACTCCGGTAAAAGAATGATCAAACAAAAAGAAAGAGAAGTTGAAAACACAAGGTGAATCCTTGCAATGATTTAGATGGATCTCCGTAGTGATATAATTGCGAGAGCTTGGAACTCCGGGAAAAAGAAAGAAAAACAACTGAAAAAAATAATTTATTCATCATGAACAACTCTGAAAAAGAAAAGATGAAGCATCTCGAACCGAGAATGTGATATGATGAACCACTCCGGAAAGCAAGAATTGAATTTACTCGATGAAACAAGAATAAGAATTATGTTATGCGTATCCTTCACCAATTTAAATTGATGACAATCCACGGATTTGGCATACTACTTATTCTCGTAGCAAGGATGAAGATAGATATAGCTCAACTTGAGAAGGTCTTCAACGATCCACCGGTAGAATTTGGAAAGCACAAATGCATTGATATGATAAACGAAGGAAGAAGAATCTTGGAAGAACCACTGTAAGAATTGAAAAAGAATGAATAGAACATGAAGAAACTCCGGGAAGGATTAGGAAATACACGAAGATGCTTGAGAGAATTTAGATCCATGAGAAACGAAGAGATCATGAACTGATTAGAGGATATTTGAACGATGCACCGATAAGATTTAGAGAAAGAGAGCTGAAATCCGAGAATGAATAATCCTGAATTGATGGACTCCGGATAACCAAACTGAGAAGACTCCTGAATAGCTCCAGATGGGTGAAAAGAATTCCTACAATCGAAAATAAATATGAGAGGATGGCAACAAGCTAGAATCACAAATCTTGAAGAGAAATGGAGCAAGGTATGAAGGAAAACTCTTCTTCGGTCTTCAAAAGTTGAGAATGACGACGAGAAACACCGTCATGAATTATTTGGACACTCTGGAATGAAGAATGGAAAGGTTGAACCAATGATGAAAAGAATTTGAAAGATCTTGGAGAAAAACGTAAGACTGATGACAATCATTCTTACGTCAAACTTCGAAAATAAAATTTGAGGATAGCTCCGGGAAAATAAGAAGAGTCGGGTAAGATCCTAGAAAAAGACCTGTGGGTTAGGGCCCACTGAAAGAAACACCGTTGAAAAGGTCGCTTGGAAGATAGATTGCACTGGTTGAATTAAAAGGCTTGAATGATATAACATCCTGGAAATAGCTTGAATGAAAGAAGAATGGAAACACGAATCTTCGAGATATCTTCAGCACTCCGGAACAAATGAATAACGAAAAGTTAATGATTTAGAGGTGCACCGGCAAGAGAAGGTATTAGAAACGATAAAAAGAATATAATCGACAAATCTTGACTTGAATCCACCGGAGATGAAAATAATAAAGAATGGTGAACTTGTGGAGCATCTTCATGAGAATCACCGGATAAGAACATTGACGGAGAAGAATGGAAAGGCTTCACAACAATAAAAGGATACTTGAATAAGAAATCTGGGTCCTTGAAGAAAAACAAAAGGAGGGAGGGTGGGAAAAACAAAGACAATTTGGAATGGAAGAAATGAACACCGTTGAGAAACTTAGAATTGATCTTGCGGATGTTGAAGTGATTGGATCCGCTTGAAGAGAAGCACACCGGTTGAACAAGATTGGCATAACAATCTCGATTATCAAGGATGATTAGTATTCACAACGGAGTATAAGAACACCATTTAGGAAAGGTATGGAATCCACATTCGACTTCGAAGCAACTCGAATACCACAAATTGAAACAAAACAAAGGATTGGCTTGCAGAATAAGCCGGAACAAATATATGATAGAGATTTCGTCCGAAGTTTTCGTGGTGGGGCCTACACGGGCTCGATCGTACAACACCATCATGTACAAGGCAGTGCACATGACATACGAAGCATCCCCGAGTCGGCATAGCCAAGGACTCTTTAAGACACAACAAGACCACTGTAAAACCAACCGTGAATAGGCGGACCACTAGACGTCGAACCCCAATTTCATATCATACATTTGTCAGAAAGATATGCTAGGAGCTACTTGAATACCCACTTATAAACTCCCGAAATTTTCCGGTTATGCAATCAGGTGTTGGGGATACAGGGGAAGCATAATATCTCACCCAAAACTAAGAAATCCTACATCCAGCTGTATCCATCCTTCAACACATAACGAAGAAATCTTCGGAAATCGTCTACCTCAACCTTCGAAAAGCATCCGTTATACGAGTTATGGCAATACTCCCGAACTCCCGCCCTAGTATTGGGTGGCGTCGAGGTTATCTCACCAACAACTGCATAAAAGAGATTTTCGATGTCGGTGAAACTAAACTCAGGTATTCCCGAACTGTAACGATAAAATTGTGACGACAACACCTCGGAGCTCAACTCCCAGGGACACTTCCACAACCCCTAAATGACAGGAGGCACCAAGAACAATGTTCTCGTCACAAATCAATCGGAACGATTCCAAGATGCCTGCGTGATCCTAAATTTTTTTAGTGAAATTTGAGAAGAGAAGAGTCAAAACTCTATGTCAGGATGCCTTACCAGAGCTATGAAGGGACTGTGGAGTAAAAATAATTCCTAAACTCTCCGATATATAATTCCTAAATGACTCAAAGCATTTTTCTAGACTCAACTTGTCAGCTAATTCGATCAAGTAGTGGGGGCTCCTAAGGTCGGGGAAGGCTCTGATTACCAACTTGTAACGCCCTCGATGCGGCTATATCTCCCACGTGTCGAAGCACGACTTAGAGGCATAACCGCATTGAAAGCAATGTCGCAAGTGAGGTAATCTTCACACAACCCATGTAATACATAAGGGAAAGAGATACATAGTTGGCTTACAATTGCCACTTCACACAATACATGAATAAAGCATTACATCATCCAAATACAATCAAGGTCCAACTACGGAACCAAAATAAAAGAAGACTACCCCAAAAGCTACACAGATCCCCGATCGTCCCGACTGGGCTCCACTACTGATCAACTGGATCAAAACAACACAAAGGACAAGATCTTCATCAAGCTCCTCCTGAGCTTGATTGCATCATCTGCATGGTTCAACGGCACCTGCAAGCTGGTTTTGGAAGTATCTGTGAGTCACGGGGACTCAGCAATCTCGCACCCTCGCGATCAAGACTATTTAAGCTTATGGGTAAGGTAAAAGGTATGAGGTGGAGCTGCAGCAAGTGACTAGCATATATGGTGGCTAACATATGCAAATGAGAGCGAGAAGAGAAGGCAAAGCATGGTCGAGGAACTATGATGAAGAAGTGATCCTAGAACAACCTACGTCAAGCATAACTCCAACACCGTGTTCACTTCCCGGACTCCACCGAGAAGAGACCATCACGGTTACACACGCGGTTGATGTATTTTAATTAAGGTCAACTTCAGGTTTTCTACAACCGGACATTAACAAATTCCCATCTGCCCATAACCGCGGGCACGACTTTCGAATGTTCAAATCCCTGCAGGGGTGTCCCAACTTGGCCCATCACAAGATCTCACGGTCAACGAAGGATATTCCTTCTAGCGGGAAGACCCGATCAGACTCAGAATCCTGGTTACAAGACATTTCGACAATGGTAAAACAAGACCAGCAACACCGCCCGAATGTGCCGACAAATCCTGATAGGAGCTGCACATATCTCGTTCTCAGGGCACACTCAGATGAGCTCTCCATACAACTAAAACCAAACCTCGAGTTTCCCCGAGGGGGCGCTGCACAGGACTCTAGTTTGGACCAACACTCGGAGGAGCACTGGCCCGGGGGGGGGGGTTAAAATAATGATGACCCTCAGGAGCGCGACTCCCAATGGATAATAAAAGGCTAGGTGGCGAATGGTAAAACCAATGTTGGGCATTGCTGGAGGAGTTTTATTCAAGGCGAACTGTCAAGGGGTTCCCATTATAACCCAACCGCGTAAGGAACGCAAAATCCGGGAACATAACACCGATATGACGGAAACTAGGGCGGCAAGAGTGGAACAAAACACCAGGCATAAGGCCGAGCCTTCCACCCTTTACCAAGTATATAGATGCATTAATTAAATAAAATATATTGTGATACCCCAACAAGTAAACAATGTTCCAACAAGGAACAATCTCCATGTTCCAACAAGGAACAAACTTCAATCTTCACCTGCATCTAACAATGCTATAAGAAGGGTTGAGCAAAGCGGTAACATAGCCAAACAACGGTTTGCTAGGACAAGGTGAGTTAGAGACTTGGTTCAACAATATGGGAGGCATGATAAGCCAGTGGTAGGTATCGCATCATAGGCATAGCAAAAGAGCGAGCATCTAGCAAGCAAAGATAGAAGCGATTTTGAGGGTATGGTCATCTTGCCTAAAATCCCGCAAGGAAGAAGTACGAGTCCATGAAGAAGACAAACGGACGTAGTAGAACGGGTCCTCACAAACGTGACATTACCAGAACCAACCCTAAGAAGCAAACACCGGAAAGAAGCACACAACATAGTAAACAACCAACACATGAACATGGTATGATATGCGGGATGCGGTATGCGATGCATATGCAATATTTGACAAGTAAAGATTGGGCCTGGCCTCAACTTGGGAATCCAAGAGTGCCACTGGAAAAGTGAGGTGATTTCGGTTGAAACCGATATAAAGATCACCGGAATCGGATGCACGGTTTGGAAATGGCAAGCAAAACAAATATGGCACCGGTCTGCGATAAACAGCAAGTAACCATCTAAATGCATCAAGATAACGATGCTATTGCACCCAAACATGGCAACAAAATACATGGCAGGGATCCACTCATGATGCTTGACAAAAGATGAACACTGAGCTACGGCGAATTCATCAATTAACATGTTCAAACAGGCATGGCAAAAACGCAAATGATAACAGGTTTCAAACTTAGTGAAATTAACACAAGTCTGGAATTTAACATCAGGTAGCACACTTTGGAGCATGAAAACTATATGCTACAGGAACTTAACATGGCAAAGCAACGCATGACATGAAGCTACTCCAAGCACTTAACACAAGTCCCTTAGTGACCCTGAGGCAAAAGGGATCAAAAAATACAATGGCAAGCATGTGAACATGTCAAAAACATAAACAGATTACAGACTTGGTGAAAAACTGGAGCATGCAAATCGGTTAACGAGTAGGTATGTTTACGAGCTCGATGCACTCACTACCGAGCATGGCATGACAACCTAAGCATCCACCCATCAAGAATACATGGCATAGGAGCTAGACATGGCAATAACAACAACATAGCATGCACGGATCAACAACAACATCCTCGGCAAAATCGCTAACAAGTAAACAATCTGCCAGGATTCACGAAATAGCAAAAGTAGAGCTCGATTGACTCTAGCTAGGGTGCTCCATAATTGCAAACAAAGACATGGATAGATAGAGCACCACAACGATAACAAATCATCCTTACTGATCATCCTCAAAAGAGGCACGGATCACTAGGAAACAACATGAACATGTGGCATATTGATAAAAACAGATCAAGGACTTAGTGAAATTCGAAGTCCCTGAAATCAGCATTAATGAATGCACTACTTTGCAAGCTTGTGCTAGTCACCACACATATCACAAAAATGCATGGATAGCACCTATGTAAAGATGGCAAAGCATATAACAAAACTCATGTAGAGCTCACGGGCATATCATGCACACAATAATCATGGCAAAAATGACAAATAGCTATTTGGTGCAGCAGATCTGACAAATATCTCAAATAGCTCTCTTCCAACAGCATTTCGGGCATCAAGATGAGCTCAAATGAAAATGATGCAATGAGATGAAATGATGTACTCTCTGAGACGAACATTTTGATATGCTATACGCGCAAAACGGAGCTACGGATGCAAAGTTATGACATGATGAACATGGGCATTTGAATCTGGAAATCGGGGACTTAGAAGAAATTATACCCTCCGAGAAGTGGATGGGGAGATGCGGGACGAGGCGATCCGAGACGACAGGACGACGTTTGGTTGAGGGGCTGGGTGGATCTGATCCACTTCGCGTGGATCCGGATGGGGCGGCGAGGCTGCGCGCTCCGGCGAGCTTGGACGCCGGCGAGGTGGAGATTCAGCGGCGGGGATGGCCAGGTCCGGCCGGCCGGCGCCAGATCCGGGCACGGCGGCGGCGGTTGGGCACGGGAAGGTGGACGCGAGGTCCGGCAGGGCGCCGAGCGGTGGTGGGCGGCGGGTGCTTGCGCCGGCGACGAGGGGATCCGGGTCACCGACGGGCGGCGGCGTGCGGTGGCCAGCGCCGGCAAGGTGGCGTGCGGCGTCGATTCCCGGCGAAAGGCGGCGGCGCGCAGTCGGAGCGACGCAGGCGGCGAACGGGTGACCGGCTCGGCCAAGCGGGCCGGGAGGGCCCGACCCGGGCCATGGCGGGCCTGACCGCGCGGGAGGAGAGAGAGGGAGGTGGCGCGCTGAGGTGGCGCGAGCTGGTTGGCTCACGGTGGCGGCGGGAGTGACGAGCACGACGGCGGCGGAGCTAGGCACGGGAGACCCGTAGCGGTGGCGGCGCAGATCCGGGTCTGGGCGGGCCCGCAATGGGCTCGGCGGTCGCGGGGAGAGAGCGAGGCCGGTGGGGTGAGGTGGCAGCACGTGAGTGGACGAGAGGGGCGGCCGAGCTGACGTGGCAGCCTCTGGTTGGCCGAAGTGATGTGGAGGGCTCAGCGGACATGTCCGGCCGGCGAGGGAGGAATTGTCCGGCGGCGCGCGGAGGAGGAGGTTAGGGTTTGGATTGCGCGAAAAATCGGGGAGAGCCACATATATATAGGTAGAGGGAGCTAGGAGATTCCAAATGAGGTGCGGTTTTCGGCCACGCGATCATGATCGAACGACCGATATGATGGAGGGGGTTTAGGTGGTTTTGGGCCAAAATGGAAGGGTGTTGGGCTGCAACACACACGAGGCCTCTTCGGTCCCTCGGTTAACCGTTGGAGTATTAAACGAAGTCCAAATGGCACGAAACTTGACAGGCGGTCTACCGGTAGTAAACCAAGGCCGCATGGCAAGTCTCGGTCCAATCCGAAAATGTTTAACACCCACACACAAAAAGGTAGAAAGGGGCACCGGATGACATAGGAGCGCCGGATTGCAAAACGGACAACAGGGAAAATGCTCAGATGCATGAGACGAACATGTATGCAAAAGAAATGCACATGATGACATGATATGCAATGCATGACATGGAAGCAATGACAAGGCAACAACAGCGAATAACTGGAGGACACCTGGCACATCGGTCTCGGGGTGTCCCAAAGCTGGTGAAGGAGGGGCCGCTGGAGGGCAAGGAGCATCGCTGCCCTGAGAATTACTATGAGAGCGTCCTGAAGGGTTCCCGCTTAGTGGCACATGAGTGTGCCAAGGATGTAATTTTTGAATGAACATGCCCATGTGATCCTGTAATATGAAACGAGTTCTTTTGCACCATGCGACGCTTTCCTAATTTAAAATATTACCTTCTATGCGGTCCTTTATAAAATCTGAGAGTTGGCCAGTCGTCGGCTTCTACCCCCATGCAACTAGTACTGGGGTGTTCGGGGTAAATCTGAACACTCTTTACCCCAATTTTGGGTCCTTCAAGGGAGGTGTTCAGCGCAACGAACCAGGCAATCAAACTATAATGCTTTATCACTCTCACTTAGCCATAGAAGTCTATGATTTTAAATTTTTGGCGAAGCCCCTGGTATTCGGAGGGCCGAATTTGGGGTGCTATACACGCCTAAGCCGGACAAGGCCGACTCCTCGCCCGAAGCGGAAAAAGTATTTAAGGACTTGAGACCTCTCGAACAGCGACCAGTCTCTCGCCTTATCATGACAGCCAGTTTTTGGCTTTCTCTACTGAGGTGCTCGTCTGGAAGAATCGGGACACAATCGCAGTAGTTCTCCGACCGCTACCTTAGCAGATATAGCGGAACGTAAGGTACCAAAGCATGGGAGTCGGGCAACCCAACATTTGACCAAAGACATGATTCAGAGCTGATGCATATAATGCTATAAGTTCGGGGTGCCGCACTGTCGAAAGTGTTCGGACTTCTTGCACCGTATTATGGGGTAAATGAGAGCCCCTGGCGTACTGACCGTACCCAAACGTGCCGGTGTGGATTGTCGTAAATGGACATATAAGAGAAAGAGAAAAACTTAAATAATGCAATGACAGATTAATGATATGCATTGTTATTTGAATAATACATCGAAGCGTACTGGTACAAGTAGTGCAATAAGCATAAAGTAGGACAATTCGAAATGTCCTATCCCAGGGCAAGCTATGCATAAATAGTGAAAAGTGGGTATATCAAGTATTACTAGAGACCACCTGGCGGTTCCCGTGTTCATCTTAGCTTCTTGCCACCTTGGTTGTTGCTTCTGGAATGTGTCTGACAATTGTACTGCCGGAAAGGGCTTCCAAAGAGTTAGGCCCTGAAAGAGAAAAGGAATGTCGAAGGTATACAACCCCTAGTGTGGTTAAGCCACAATGCGGGGCGTGTCCTGAGTGTGCCCCCGCCTATGTCCATGGTATTTTCAATGCGTAGTTATGTACGCACGGCACGGATTTCATCGCTTCACCGTGACTGGGACGGGGGCCGGATTTCTAGGCGAGCTCTGATCATGCCAGGCGATCCTGTTGCAGCTTGTTCCGGACTCGCTTGAAGGTGTCCGGGGGCTGTGACGCCGAATGAGTGGTCTGCCTGAACAGGTTGTTTTGTGCCTCTGCTGCAAGGGCCACAATGTGCTCTTCTGTATGGAGCGAGCGTTCTGTGTTTCCATTTACTATTATGACCCCACGAGGTCCTGACATCTTGAGCTTGAGGTGTGCGTAATGCGACACTGCATTGAATTTTGCAAATGTTGTCCGTCTGAGCAGTGCATGATAGCCACTGCGAAATGAGACGATGTCGAAGATTAACTCTTCGCTTCGGAAGTTATCCGGTGATCCGAAGACCACTTCCAGTGTGATTGAGCCTGTGCAATGGGCCTCTACACTTGGGATGACGCCTTTAAAGGTGGTTTTGCCGGGTCTGATCCTCGAGGGATCGATACCCATTTTTCGCACTATATCCTAATAAAGCAGTTTAGGCTGCTACCGCCGTCCATAAGGACTCGAATGAGGTGAAATCCGTCAATGATGGGGTCTAGGACCAGTGCGGCGGATCCGCCATGATGGATGCTAGTGGGGTGGTCCCTGCAATCGAAGGTGATCGGACAAGCAGACCATGGGTTGAACTTTGGGGTGACGGGCTCCATCGCATAGACGTCCCTTAATGCATGCTTCAGTTCCCTCTTGGGAATGTGGGTTGTGTATATCATGTTCACCGTCTTCACTTGAGGGGGAAACCCCTTCTGTCCTCCTGTGTTCGGCAGCCGGGGCTCCTCCTCGTCATTGCTATGCAACCCCTTATCCTTGTTCTCGGCATTTAACTTGCTGGCCTGCTTGAACACCCAGCATTCTCTGTTGGTGTGATTGGCTGTCTTGTCGGGGGTGCCGTGGATTTGACACAAGCGATCCAGTATGCGATCCAGACTGGACGGAGCCGGGGTATTTCTTTTAAATGGCTTTTTCCACTGACCAGATCTAGAGCCTCTGAATCCGGCATTAACTGTCGTATCTTCGGTGTTATCGCCGTTATTGCGGTGCTTTGGTCTATTACGACGCTGCCTACCGTTAATATCTTTGGTATTCGAGGTATCCGGATTCCTCGATGTGTTGTTGCTGCGACCCAGCTAGCTGTCCTCGCCCGTGCAAAAGCGGGTCATGAGTGTCGTGAGGGCTGCCATAGATTTCGGCTTCTCCTGGCCGAGGTGGCGGGCGAGCCACTCATCGCGGATGTTATGCTTGAATGCCGCTAGGGCCTCTGCATCCGGACAGTCTACAATTTGATTTTTCTTAGTCAGGAACCATGTCCAGAATTGTTTGGCCTATTCCCCTGGCTGCTGGGTTATGTGGCTCAAGTCATCAGCATCCGGTGGCCGCACATAAGTGCCCTGCAAGTTGTCAAGAAATGCATCTTCTAGATCCTCCCAACTTCCAACGGAATCTGCTGGCAAGCTATTCAGCCAATGCCGAGCCGGTCCTTTGAGTTTTAGTGGGAGGTACTTGATGGCATGTAGATCATCACCGAGAGCCATGTGGATGTGAAGGAGGAAATCCTCAATCCATACAACGGGATCTGTTGTGCCATCGTATGATTCGATATTTATGGGTTTGAAACCCTCCGGAAATTTATGATTCATAACTTCATCAGTGAAGCATAGGGGGTGTGCGGCACCTCTGTGCCGGGCTATATCCCGACGTAGTTCATATGAGTCTTGTCTGCTGTATTCGGCCCGGCCGGATTTGCTCTTGGTGTATCCGACGCGACGATCATCGTCATGTGTGGGCGCACGTGCCCGTGTCCCATATATTGACATTGCATTTTTTCCTTACTGTCCAAGATGTCTCACAGGTCCTTTGTGTTGCCCCGGGCCTTAGTATTTTTGACTGAGTGGTGACGGGGTGCGGTCTGAACTTTAGGCTGAAACGCCTCTCTGGCTCGGCCGCGTAGTGGCCGGTCAGCCGCATCGTACACTGGTGAATGAGGTTTCAATGATTCCTCCTCGAGGTGAGGTAGCAACCTGCGTTTTGGGTAACTTTTGGACGGGCGCTCAAGTTCATGCTCCTTGGCTGCAAGGACTTTGGTCCACCTGTCTGCTAGCAAGTCTTGATCAGCTTGACGCTGTTGTTGTTTCTTCTGTAGGCTATTTGCCGTGGCCATAAGCCGGCGCTTGATGTGCTCTTGCATGACGGGGTCCTCAGGCACGATAAACTCGTCGTCGTCAAGGCTCGCCTCGTCTTCGGAGAGAGGCACGTAATTGTCCTCCTCCGGTTCTCCACCTTCTGCCTGCTCTAAAGGGCTAGCTTGTTCGTCCTCTAGCTCTACACCATGCTGGAGGGGATTGTTGTTGTCTTTGGCGCTATCCGGAGTGTTATTATCTCATGTGCCGGTATCACTGCTCTTGCTGTGACGGGACTTAGAGTGGCGCCGCTGACGTCGATGCTTGGGTTGCTTCTTGGAGGGGTCATCCTCTGCTGTCTCGTCCCCATTGCCTTCTTTGGGGGTGTCCACCATGTATATATCATATGATGAGGTGGCGGTCCAGCGCCCAGGGGGGCGGTGGTTCCTGTTTGTCTCCGGCTTCGTCATCCATACCGTCAAAATCTTCGGAGTCGAAGTCGAGCATGTCGGTTAAGTCGTCGACAGTGGCTACTAAGTGGGTGGTGGGTGGGCAGCGAATTTCTTCGCCGTCCGCATCCCATTCTAGCCGGACATAGTTCGACCAAGGTTCTCCTGAGAGGGAGAGAGACCTTAATGAATTTAGCACATCTCTGAAAGGTGAGTGCTGAAAGATATCCGCGGAGGTGAACTCCATGATTGGCGCCCAGTCGGACTCGACGGGAACGGACGTGAGAGGCTCAGAGTCCGTGGCCGGAGATGAATCCAGTAGTTCGGCGACACGGCTCTCGTAAGGGGTGAAGTCAGTATCCGGTTCTATCGCCACTGAGAGTGCGGCCTCCATGGCGGGGTCCATCCCTCCGCTCTCGGATGGTGCGACTTGCTCCGAATTGATGGATGGAGTAGTTGCTGATGCGATCTCCCGAACATTGTCCGACGGCAGAGTTACGTCATGCTCGTCACGAATGTGCGGCACATCCGACATGGGTTCGAATCCGTCGAAGATCAAGTCTCCGCAGATGTCGGCCGTGTAGTTCAAGTTTCCAAATCTGACCTGGTGGCCAGGGGCGTAGCTCTCGATCTGCTCCAGATGGCGAAGCAAATTGGCCCACAGTGCAAAGCCGCCGAATATGAAGATATGTCCGGGGAGGAAAGCCTCACCCTGGACCGAATCACTAGCGATGATCGAAGGGGCCATCAAGCCTTATGGTGACGATACGGTGGAACTCTCAATGAAAGCACCAATGTCGGTGTCAAAACTGGCGGATCTCGGGCAGGGGGTCCCGAACTGTGTGTCTAAGGCGGATGGTAACAGGAGGCATGGGACATGATGTTTACCCAGGTTCGGGCCCTCTTTATGGAGGTAATACCCTATGTCCTGCTTGATTGTTCTTGATGATATGAGTATTACAAGAGTTGATCTACCACGAGATCAAAGAGGCTAAACCCTAGAAGCTAGGCTATGGTATGATTGTATGTTGTCCTACGGACTAAAACCCTCCGGTTTATATAGACACCGGAGGGGGCTAGGGTTACACAAGGTCGGTTACAAAGGAGGAGATATACATATCCGTATTGCCTAGCTTGCCTTCCACGCCAAGTAGAGTCCCATCCGGACATGGGACGAAGTCTTCAATCTTGTATCTTCATAGTCCAACAGTCCGGCCAAAGGATATAGTCTGGCCGTCCGGAGAACCCCTAATCCAGGACCCCCTCACCCGGGCCTGGGCCACACATAAGCGCGACATGTTGTTGGGCTAGGCCCAGAACGGTGTGCGGGCAGGTGGGGCGGATTTTTACTGCAGTAATGTTTACGTCCGCCGCGCTTCCCCACAACCCGCGTTGAACGTGCGACGTGGGGGGGGGGTCATGCTTGACGTGGGGGTCATGCATGGGGCGGTTTCCGCACGCATGCATCACATCATGGTGGATGGTAAAGAGGCGGCCCGCGCCTTCCCCGTAAAAAGGAATAACCGCGGGTGCACTACTCATTTACCCTTTGTGCCTTCTCCAATCTCGGAACCGCCGTCCCCTCCTTCTTCCTCCTCAAGCTCGTGCTCTTGCTCGCCACCGCCGCGTTTTCGCTGCCCTTCCTCCTTGACCTCTCGCAGCCGCCATGGCACCGAAAACCGGCAAAGGCAAAGTAGTGGCGAAGGACGCCGGGGGGACGGAGCCGCCGGAGAGCGAGTCGACAGCGTGGCGGACTTAGCTCGCCTACTTTCCCTTGACGGTCGACGCGGTCCACCTCCAGGACAACTTCAGGCCCCTGTGGGGGTGCTAGACGGGGGGAGAGACGACGGGGCACCCGGCCACGCGCGTCATCCCCGCTGATTGCGCCAAGGCCACCCCGAATCGGTACCCATTCTTTGTCGACTACTTTTCCTGCGGCCTCTGCCCCCTTTTTTCGATTTCTTCAACGATGTCATGCACACCTATGGCTTCCACCTTCTGGATTTCACTCCAAATGCCATGGGGTGCATGGCCCTTTTTGCCCATGTATGCGAAGGCTTCGCCAGAGTGCATCCCAACATGGCGCTTTTCCGCCACTACTTCTATCCTCGGATCCAGAGGGGAGGAGCCATTTCCGGTTGTATTGCCTGGATCCCAAGGACCCTGGAGAAGGGGACATGTCCAGAGGGCACCCAGAGGAGAGGTGGGAGGAGTGGCGGAGCCGGTGGTGCTGGATCGAGGAGGAGGATCCACAGGAATTTTGCCAGGTTCGCCAGGCGCCGCCGGTTCGCGGAGACGACTGGGGCGATCTCGACGCGCAGGATGGGAAGCTCACAGTCGCCATCATGAGAATCCATCGCCTCGCCGTTGCCGGGCTCACCCTGGAGATGATCGGGGCAGATTTCATCCGCCGCTGCATCGCCCCACTGCACAACAAGGGGGGGGGCAACCTGGCTCTTTAGTAATGCGGCTCTGCTCCGGCCTGGACCACAACTTCACGGTGATGGGGCACGTCCACTTCTGCCAGCGGCTCTTTTAGCTCGACGTGAACCGCGACGGCAGGGCCAAGAGGACCGACAAGTTCACGAAGGCCGGCAAGGTCGCCAAGGGGCCCCTGTTCGGGTTGCCAGCGGGGGTGTTCCCGCTAAGGAACAACTCCCGCCAGACCGACATCATCGCCATGATGCCGGACTGTAATGCGCATGGCCTTGACCGGAATTGGGTCGAGCTGGAGGCGGACCAGGTGCAGGACTTCTTCGACACCCTATTGGAGAAATACGTCCGCGAAGAGCCACTATTCATCGAGGACACCACCTAGGCGGAGCTGGACTATATCGCCGCCAGGGCGGCGGAGGCGGCACTCGCCAAGGAGGCCGGCAGCGCTGGCGGCATGGAGGACGAGGCAGCGGCGGCCGCGGAGGAGAAGGAGCTCGCCCAGTGGGCGGAATCTGCTGGGGTGGCTAGCAACACCAGCACCGAGGCCCCTCTCATAAAAGATGAGGTCGATGAGTCGTCCGGGGAGGTGGCCGAGGCTGTCGAGCCCCCAGCCACAGGGAGAGGGCGTGTCCTGCGATGGGCCATCTCTGGTGAGCCGGTCCGGCATGGCAGGGCCGCACAATCGCAACAACCTCAGGAGGCGTCCATGCGCCAGACGAGGGCCGCAGCGGCGGGGAAGGCGGTGAAGGCTATGGTGGCGAAGAAGAAAGCGACGGCCTCTTCTTCGTCCAAGCGTCCTCGGACTCCACCCACTTCCCCTCCCCCTGTAGGCGACGACATGGAGGTCATGTTCGACCTCAGGTCCCTTAGCCCAAGGAGGAAGAGGAAGGCAGCGGAAGAGGAGGCAGAGAGTGAGTAAGTATCTGGTCTTTTGTCATCTCCGTCCTCTCGGACCGTGCCACTTTTCTTGACTTGTCTTCATCTTTGCAGGGATATGGAGAGCTGGCCCAGAGGGTGGCGAAGAGGGCCAGGGCCTCGACGGGCTGCCAGCCCCCGGTGGGCACCTCGAGTACGCCGCTGGTGGTGGAGAGTAGCCCGGAGAGCAGCCCCTGGCGTACGTTCATCACTCGCTCCCCATCGACGTGTGCTGGGGCATGATTTCTTGGTGCTGAAATTCCCGTCCAGATTTGACAGGGCTCCGGTATATCGTGGATTGCCAGAGATTCCTCCATCGGAACTCGACAAAATTTTCGAGGGTTGTTGTAGACTCAATTCCACACAATTACACCAAAGCGATCGTCAAAGCGATAATCGAGGAGGTGGTGGTGGCAGATACGAGTTCGTTGTCTAGAAAAACAACACGGTCGCTTGAGGGCAATGTTGACGTTGAGCCCCCAAGCTCCATAGATGATTCCTCCGTGATCTTGATAGAGATCGGAGTTGATGTTTGATGAAGGCCCTCGTCCGGACATGGTGATCCGAACATGGGGCGCAATTCTTGGTCGAACCAACGTGACCAGTCGAGCTGGTGACGAAGATGCCGAAGTCGCAGTTGATCTGCAGGCGAGCCATCGATCCTTTTGTCGATCACACAACGGAACTCTCAATGAAAGCACCAATGTCGGTGTCAAAACCGGCGGATCTCAGGTAGTGGGTCCCGAACTATGCGTCTAGGCCGGATGGTAACAGGAGGCAGGGAACACGATGTTTTACCCAGGTTCGGGCCCTCTTGATGGAGGTAAAACCCTATGTCTTGCTTGATTAATATTGATGATATGGGTAGTACAAGAGTAGATCTACCACGAGATCAAGGAGGCTAAACCCTAAAAGCTAGCCTATGGTATGATTGTTGATGTGTATGTTGTATATCTATCGACTAGCCTGGCCTCGGTTTATATAATGCACCGGAGGCCTAGGATAACAAGAGTCCTAGCCAAATACGCCGGTGGGGAGAAGTCCTTGTCTTGATCGCCAAGTCTTGTGGAATCTTCCTTGTATGCGGTAGCCGTCCGAACTAGCCCATGAGTATACGGCCACGGGGGTCCTCGGCCCAATCTAATAGATCGGGAGACGACGTGGTGAGTACCCCCTAGTCCAGGACACCGTCAGTAGCCCCTTGAACCGGTCTTGAGGTTAGGGACGCTCCTCGATTCTTCTGAACTGTTCTTCATCTCCGGTTGCCGGTCTTGAAAACTGGTTCAACAAATCTTCTTTATCTTCGATCTTGAGGATCGCCGAAATGCATTCGACGAGTTTACACGTCGGGTATCCGAGGAGCCCCTTTAAGTTTTCGGCCTTTATCAATGCCTTGTTTATTTTTATGCCACACCTCGGGTTTGAAGTTGTTCCCGGGAGGCAGGGTCCTCTCGCGTCCGAGCTCCAACGCCGGACCGCTTCCCAGCTCTAGCGCCAGAATGTACCCGAGCTCCAACGCCGGACTATGTATCCAAGCTCCAACGCCGAAATATATCCGAGCTCCAATGCCGGACTGTGTCCAGGCTCCAATGCCGGACTATATCCGAGGTGTCATATCACCTTGGTTCAAAAAAGTTGAAGGAGTTTAGCCGAGCTTAATGCCGGAAATGCCCTCTATGGAGCCAGCCACTAGCGCCCGAGCTTTATGCCGGACTGCTTCCGAAGTGGTGCACCACCCCGACTATGGGCCGATTTTTTGTCAATATTTTTTATTGGTGCAATTTAGTCTCTGCCGAGATATATAGCCAGTAGCCCTCAAGGTGTGTATCGTTCTAAAACCCGAGATGCACATGAAGGATGACATAAGACCGCTGATCCCAGTAGCCGAGGTAATGACTCTATGTGTCCAAGTACTTTACGTCATTAATGCTCGGATCCGCATTGTACAAAACTTTGTTGACCGACCATCGGCTTCCACCTCCTTGGCCAGTAGCCGAGGAGTGTTTGTCCTACTTTATAAAGCCTTTATGAGGGCAAAGATTTACGACAAACAAGGCAATCTGGCCACACGGTTTTATAAACAAAGGTACGCAGAGAGATATGTTATATTACTGTTTAACAGAAGAAATGTATTCCAAAGAAAATAGTCCCGCTATTGGTTCCTTTCTTTGGGTTTTCATGCTAAGCATGATCATGAAACCTCAGCTCGAATGTAAGAGCAAAATATCGAGGATTTAGTTTGGGAGGCCAGTTAATAGCCCCCGTAGTGTTCGGCGACAGTTGAGGTCAAGCCGTAAACACTTCGGCCAATGTTATGAATGGCCCGTCATAGTCATCGGATCGCTGACCAGTTGACGCTTATTGTGACAGTTAGTTTTTGGCTTTCTCCACTAAGGTGCTTAACCATGTGAGCTGGAAGCACAATTGCAGTGGTTCTCCCCTTGCACGCCTAGCCGAACAAAACGGAACGTAGGAAGCAAGTACAGGAGCCGGGCAACCCAACTATTAACCGAAGACACAATTCGAAACCGATGCATATATAGCAATATCTGAGAATGTTTTTGCCGAATCCCTAAAGGTGTCCGGCGTTGCACTGCGAGACTAATGCTGGAAAAGCACAAATAGTTTAAAAATGCCAAAAATCTTGGAAAACCAAGAAACGTCAGTAAAAACATGACGTCCGAACAAGATCAAGTGTTCGGTGCCAATCCGAAAATTGGTCTTAGAAAAAAGAAGTGCTTCTGCCGTCCTTTAACATGACACATCCTATCTCAAGACTTCGAGCGGGTCAGCCTACGGCTTCACCCTCCTATCCCGAGGACGGAGTACTTCTCATTAGGCCAGTTTAGCAAACTAAACTCTAGCGGCTTTGAGAGAGAAATTAGGCTCCCCGGCTAGTGACCGCACACTTGCGTCGAAAAAAGGAGTGATAAATAATAATAGTAGAACTTTGCAAGACTGAGAAGAAGAACACTTATTATAAAACGGCTCAAATAAACTTAAGAGCCCCCAAGTGACTTGGGTAGAAGAATGATTGCATGTACCGAAGTACTTATATCATATCTATGTTCAACCGAACTTTAAACGCGTCTTAACCGACCGTCGGCTTCTCCCTCTTCGGTTAAGGACCGAAAAGTGTTATGTACTCCATCGGTCGAGAATATCGACGGTGTTTCCAATAACCAGGCAATCAGGCCATAAGGCTGTAACAGACAAAGCGCGCTCAGGGAACTTATGTTATATTACTGCGAAGAGTAAGAAGCATCTTCAAAAAAAAAATAGTACCCCCACCGATACCTTTCTTCGGTTCTCATTGTTATTATGAGACTTGTGCAATAGATTTTTTGTACTCATGAGTTCCGTTGTGTGCCGACAATCATTGAATAACTATAAGAGCGCTAGCTTTCGGCTTCACCCAGTCTAAGGTCCGGCTCGGGTGACCCGATCGTGACAATCACAGAGGTGCTCCCTTTACTCCCTAGCCGAACAATCGAGAACATAGGGGTAAACACAGGAGCGAGGCAACCCAGCTTGCAAATCGCTTAAGTCAATGTGGTGCATATTGTGGCGTAATACACGAACAAGGAACGAAGCCGTACAAGTATAATCATATGCAACAGGAAAAGCTTCATAAAGGAAGCCCTCAAGTAAACGGGGTATTTGAATTTATGCGTCACAAACAAAGTTTAGACAAGGAAAAAATTTTAGAAGCAACTTTTTTCCAAATAAGTATAATGCTTGGTCGAACCGAACACAAGTTAGTAATTAAAGCTTTGAGCATGAAAGCGACTTAGCTGGTTAATGTGTTCGGTATCGATGACGCGGTCCGAGCTTGATGCGGGGCAAAGTTCCATCCCTCAAGCCGGTCCTGAGGTGGCGGAGCGGAGAGCTTGACATGCCGAAGTGGTGACATAGCACGATCAATGCAGACCGGCAGAGTGACGCTGAAGTCCCCGGATCATTTTCCTGTGCACAAAATAGTGCAAACCGGAGATAATAGTAATAATGATAATTAAAAAAAATCGTTGTATAATAAATAATTTATGCAAAGTGAGTAATAAAAGAAATATGGCCTGGCGCCGAAGTCAAGTCGATGCAGGGCGTCGGCGTGATGCGGTAAAGGCGTGGCAAAGCCTGAATTCGCAGGTTGGTCCGAGCTCCGAGTGCGGCGTTCGCCGGAGTATGTACGGAAACTGACCGAACCACCATGCGACTGTCGTCAATGCGGCCACCATTTGATAGACCTGTGTACATATGATGGACAAACCAGAGTAATAATTCTTTGGGATAAATGAACCCAAACAAGCAAAAAATACTGGGATTAATAGCACCTGGTTTATTTGTTGTAGCAATATGAAGGAAGGTGATTCCCAAAATTGGGACTCGATCCGCACACCCATTGCCTGATGGGCGATAAAACGACGGCATGGCAATGCTGGCAAAGGTTAGCTCGCCGAGGCAAAGCCCTCGGCCCAACTAACGTGACGGAGCTGGTCAGCTAGTGACGCCGAAGTGTCCGGAGTAGGTTGATGAAGAGATGGCGAAGCCCCCGGTCCAGCCGAGATGTCGAAGCCTCGATGTCAGCCTATGAGTCGAAGTAGGTTGGCGTGATGGACACCAGTTTGAAGAAGCAATAGTGCGGCCCTGCCGATGTAGGTCGTGACGTGGTCGATGCCGGCTTGATGAAGCGACCCTGCGGTGATGCCGGTATGCCCGCTCCGTGTAATCCGTGGGGCGGCGATGTTGGTGATGATTTATCCTTCACGATGCTAGACTCTTGTTCGGCTTGCCGAGATGATGATCCGAAGAAGTTGAGCTCGGCTCAACAAAGTGACGACGTGTCTAGCGCAGGTCAGCAGCCGTGGAGCAATATTGCTGGACTGGTTTGACACCAGCATGATGTTGAAGATCATGTTCAAAAGATCTTAAAGTTAGTGGGATGTGTTCGGGAACAAAACACAATACCCCATACAAAACTTCCTTCAAAAGGGATGTCCGAAATCCTGTTCATAAAAAAGATGAACTCGGGTCGGATTCGTTTTTGCGCAGAAAACAGATCCGAAAAGTGATGCACTAATCGGAAGGTTCCCGGAGTTTGGACGGTCGGATCGAGCCGAAATTTTGAGAGGTGGTAGATATAGGAATTCCGCAGCCGATCAACGGTTGGATCTTCCAAAGGACGTCCGAGCTAGAAGCTGGACACCACGCCCTAAACTCATCCAAATTCCCGTCCAGATTTGACAGGGCTCCGGTATATCGTGGATTGCCAGAGATTCCTCCATCGGAACTCAACGAAATTTTCCATGGTTGTTGTAGACTCAATTCCGCACAATTCCACCAAAGCAATCGTCAAAGAGATACTCGAGGAGGTGGTGGTGGCTGATACGAGTTCGCTGTCCAGAAAAACAACACGGTCGCTTGAGGGCAATGTTGACGTTGAGCCCCCAAGCTCCATAGATGATTCCTCCGTGATCTTGATAGAGATCAGAGTTGATGTTTGATGAAGGCCCTCGTCCGGACATGGTGATCCGAAAACAGGGCGCAATTTTTGGTCGAACCAAGGTGACCAGTCGAGCTGGTGACGAAGATGCCGAAGTCGCAGTTGATCTGCAGGCGAGCCATCGATCCTTTTGTCGATCACACAATGGAACTCTCAATGAAAGCACCAATGTCGGTGTCAAAACCGGCGGATCTCGGGTAGTGGGTCCCGAACTGTGCGTCTAGGCCGGATGGTAACAGGAGGGAGGGAACACGATGTTTTACCCAGGTTCAGGCCCTCTTGATGGAGGTAAAACCCTACGTTTTGCTTGATTAATATTGATGATATGGGTAGTACAAGAGTAGATCTACCACGAGATCAAGGAGGCTAAACCCTAAAAGCTAGCCTATGGTATGATTGTTGATGTGTATGTTGTATATCTATCGCCTAGCCTGTCCTCGGTTTATATAATGCACCGGAGGCCTAGGATAACAAGAGTCCTAGCCGAATACGCCGGTGGGGAGAAGTACTTGTCTTGATCGCCAAGTATTGTGGAATCTTCCTTGTATGCGGTAGCCGTCCGAACTGGCCCATGAGTATACGGCCACGGGGGTCCTCGGCACAATCTAATAGATCAGGAGACGACGTGGTGAGTACCCCCTAGTCAAGGACACCGTCAGCTGACCTTGTCGTGGTTGCAGGAGGAGAACGGCAGCAAGAGGAGCCACTGAGGGCCACCCTCAACACGCCGCCTCCATCAACCACGCCTCCCCGAGGGGCGTCCCTGGCAAGGGCGCCAAGCACTGAGCCCATGCGCACGAAGGAGGAGAAGGAGGAGGCCCCGGGCGCTGGCGGCTCCGGCCCGGCACCGAATGTCGGCGGGGAGGGGGACACTTTGTCCCAGCTTGGCACAGGCTAGTTGTTTGCCTCCTGTTCCCGCTCGTTTTTCTTCTTTCAAATTTCGATCTTGACTTCACCTCATTCCCCTTCTCGGTGTCCAGATACTTCCTTGGCGGATCGGGAGGACGTGGACACTGTCATCGAGGAGGTCACTAGGGACACCACGGCCGAGGCCGACAAGATCGCCACTGAGCAGGCCACCAAGGATGTTGCTGAGGACGCCGCCGAGGGGCCTGCCGGGGAGGCCGGCGAGGCTGCTGCCGAGGAGGCCGGCAAGGGTCCTGCCGGGGAGGCCAGCAAGGCCGCTGCCGAGGAGGAGGTGGTCAACGACCAGCCTTCCTCCTCCGCCGCCCTTGATCGGGCAAGTATCTGAATCTGAGCGATGACCTGTTCGTCCACCTACCATGGACGGCGAGCACCAGGGCGCCCGCCGAGGGGGAGGTTTTCGACAACGAGGTGCTTGCCGCCGTCGGGCTTGAGGTCGTTGGCAAACCGAGCGTCGATGGCAGTGGTTCCGAGGAAGAGCGGCTCCTCTAGAGCATGAGCACCAGCTTCCACAAGCTTCAGGCGCTTCATCATGACCGCCTGGACAAGGCCAAGTCTAGGATGGCAGCGGTGGACAAGGCGGAGGCGGACCTCGAAGGGCGCGTCACCAAAACGCAGGCTTGGTTCCTCCAGGCCTGTGAGGAACTGAAGACCGCCCAGGATCAGCTGGCCGAGCGCAAGCTGGAGCTTGTCATGAAGCAGGCCGATGTCGAGAAGGACCATGAGGTGGTGAGTAAACAGGCCTCCAAGGAGGAGGATGCTCGGCGTCAGCACCAGGCCGAGCAGAACTCCCGGGAGGAGGACCTTTCCGCTCGCGAGGAGAAACTCGCCGCGTGCTACCTCTTGAGCATTGCGTTGGTTTTTCCCCCGAAGAGGAAGGGATTATGCAGCAGAGTAGCGTAAGTATTTCCCTCAGTCTTTGAGAACCAAGGTATCAATCCAGTAGGAGGCTACGCGCGAGTCCCTCGTACCTGCACAAAACAAATAAATCCTCGCAACCAACGCGATAAGGGGTTGTCAATCCCTACACGTCCACTTACGAGAGTGAGATATGATAAGATAATATTTTTGGTATTTTTATGATAAAGATGCAAAGTAAAATAAAAGCAAAGTAAAAAAAGCAAAGTAAATAACTAAGTATTGGAAGATTAATATGATGAAGATAGACCCAGGGGCCATAGGTTTCACTAGTGGCTTCTCTCAAGAGCATAAGTATTATACAGTGGGTGAACAAATTATTGTAGAGCAATCGACAGAATTGAGCATAGCTATGAGAATATCTAGGCATGCTAATGTATATAGGCATCACGTCCGAGACAAGTAGACCGACTTCTGCCTGCATCTACTACTATTACTCGACTCATCGACCGCTATCCAACATGCATCTAGAGTATTAAGTTAATGAAAACAGAGTAATGCCTTAAGCAAGATGACATGATGTAGAGGGATAAACCCATGCAATATGATGAAAACCACATCTTGTTATCCTCGATGGCAACAATACAATACGTGCCTTGCTGCCCCTACTATCACTAGGAAAGGACACCGCAAGATTGAACCCAAAGCTAAGCACTTCTCCCATTGCAAGAAAGATCAATCTAGTAGGCCAAACCAAACTGATAATTCGAAGAGACTTGCAAAGATAACCAATCATACATAAAAGAATTCAGAGAATATTCAAATATTGTTCATAGATAGACTTGATCATAAACCCACAATTCATCGGTCTCAACAAACACACCGCAAAAATAAGATTACATCGAATAGTTCTTGTAACACCCCAAAAATTTAACCAGGTTTTAGTTATTAAAATTTTGCCAAGAGTTTAAATTTTTTGCATGCAAGTATATCTCTGTTGATTTCAAAACTTTTCTTTTAATATTAAGGAGTTTTTCCCAAGTGTATCCTTCCAAAACATATTGGAATTATTTTCCCTCTCATTTAATAACATCTATCAATCAGGAGATTTATTTATAAAATTATTTCACCCTGAGCTATATTCATTAAATGACTTGTTTTAAAATTTGGAGCTCTTTTTGAACTACAACCTTTTGATATATTTATCTAAAAATTTCACCAAAATTTGGAGATATCATGTGATGTCTCTAAATCACTTTTGTGCAATAATATATTTCATTCATTGGATATTTTGAGTTCTACACCAAGTTTTCAAATCTGGTCCAGTGGGCAATTTTACACTACAACCTATTTAAATATTTCTTTAAAACTTCTACCAAAATTAGGGGAGGTCAGTAGGAGCCTATTATTCCACTTTGTGCAAAAACCTATTTATGTTCTTTGAAAAAATTGAGTGAATCATCCTCCTTTTCATTCTGGTCCAGCCTTGTGATTTCTACTGCAACCCTATTTAATTTTACTCCAAAGATCTTGTGTTTTCTCCTACTTGTAGACAGCCCTACCAAACCCCTAAATCCAGGAGCATGCACCCATTGGATTAATTTTGGTTCATGAAATAATGTCATTTATTTCCTGTCCAGAATTGTAGTTTTGCAAAACTTGCACTAACAAGTTTCTTCATTTGGCAAACTAACCTCACCACCCTCTTGTAAATCCAAAGAGACTAGGATCTGGAAATTTTGGCCACTCCAAGAAATGCCTAAGTGCCCTTAGCATTTTGTCAAACACCTTATGGGCATGATCTATTTTGACATGAGTTTTTGTTTACACTGTGAACTTAATCCCCTGACCAGACCAGCATGTCCAATGGTTTGCCTTAGACTATAACCCCACGCTGCTAACTCTCTTGTGGTTTGGAACCCCCTAACATGCCATAGCATTTCGTCGAGCACGTCCCGTGCGTGCGCTGGGCGCGCCCAGAGCGCGCAAATTGCAGCCGCGCACACGAGCCGCCGCGTCGCGCCCCTGTCTTGGCCCACACTGCAGAATCTCGCCACGCACTCCCCGCCTCGCCACAACACGAAAGCCCGCCCTGGCGCCCTACAGCGCCACCGCCCGAGCACTTTTGGCGGCACGCCGGCATCGGCCGACAGCCCTGCGCCGTTCAGCGCCACCCAAGCCACCCCGGCTCGCCACCTGGCCCCTTGAACAGCTCAAGCTCATCCACAAGGGTGTCGCCTAGCTCTCGTCGCCGCCACATTCCCCTGCAGCTACAGAACAGCGGTTCGCCATCGTCCTTATCGCCGGCCGCCACGGAACCGCCTTGCCTCGCCTATATAAGGACCCCCGAACTCATCTGAGCACGCATGCAACCTCAGTCCACCTCCCTAGTTTCCCCATGGCAGCCAATCGACCTGAGGAGGTCGTCTTCTTCATCTCCAGCAACTCCTGCCGCCGCCACTGTCCCGTCCATTCCAGCGCCACCAGGGCCTCTCCCTCCCATTTCTCTTCACCAAGAACACCTCCTTCCTTCCAGGAACCCAACCCCCTACTTGATTTTGATCGGGAGCCGTCGCCGCCCCAAAATCACTTTGTCACCGAATCCCCTCCGCCACGGAGCTCGCCGCCGGCAGCTCCCTCCGCCCCCACCTACCTGTCGACCACCGGGATGACCGCCCTGGAGTGGCGGATCCATCCCCACCCTTGGGGCCCCGCAAGGAGCCGCCAGTCGTCGGCGACGATCGCCGGAGCTCCGCCTCCGCTCGGGACAGAGGAAGGAGAGGGAGAAAGACTAGTCAAACCTGACTAGTGGGCCCCGTGGACCCACTGTCAGTGACCCACTCCGCCGCCACGCGTGTTAAGTGAAGGCGTAATCCACCCCAGTACGTTTCTCCCGCTTCGAAAGCATATTCCATTCTGAAACGTTTTTCTTTTTCTGTTTTATTTAAAATCAGATTTGACCAAATCTTTGACTGGCTCTATCTTTTTAAATATAAGTCCAAATGAACCGATTCTTTTTCCTACCTCTCTCAAATTTCACCTAGTTTATTTTAAGATTTATTTGAAAAAATTTCAGAACAACTTTTGGTGCTGTTTTTATTTTGTGTGTTAATTCTTTTATATTGCTAAAATAGGATTTTTGAAGAGAGGAGAAATGTTTCAAGTTTTGGAGTGCACCCTGCCTTTCCACACATTGAAGGCAAGCATTCTGAATCCCGGCATAATATTTTTGGTGTGATCGTTGATACATTTATAACACCACCGCATTTCGAAGGACTTGTTATTTCATGTGGTATGATCATATGCATGAGTGCATATTAGTGATTTCCAGGCTGTTGGAAATGAACACACTTGTGATGATAATCACCCTCATGTGCCTTGCATGCATACCGGCAGGAACCCGGGAAAACCTCTGCCTTGGGTAGGCATGAGTTTGTCGCCGGTCTCCGTCGGGACGGTTATGTCTGGTATGGCATGGTAAGGTGATATGAGCGGTGACTCTGTTGGATGAAATATATTCGTTATACTAATCATGCAGGGAATACTTAAACCTCCTGAGTCGACCGTAGATCGAGTCTTGTTCCAGTAACCCCCATACTTGTTTCGTACTACCACTCGTCTCTACAGCAAGTAGAGTACGGTTCAGTAAGTTGTCAACCTCTTTCTAGCACACACCGTACAGAGAGGCCATGGTGGAAGATACCGGTTGTAGCTGGTAGGCAGGCCACCTGGTCCGGGGGCATGGGTGTTTCCGGTTGGGACCGAGAGGGGAGGCCACCCCTTAGAGCGCGCGATATAAATTTGATCCCATGCTACGCGAGGTTGTAGCCTCCCCACTTAGAGTTTGCTTAACAGGTGTCGTGGGTGATTCCAGACACGTGTGAGTTAAGCTGGTGTGTGCAAGTTAGGTGTGTTTTCAACAAAAAGACCGTAGACGGAATTAGTCCCGATGGACTAAAGAAATCCGTTACTCGTGGGTAAAGAGTACACCCTCTGCAGAGATTAAACCTATTCGAATAGCCGTGTCCATGGTTAAGGATTACAGTCTGGGATGGGTCAAGTGTCGGTCTTAGTGTCGGTCTTCGGAGGTGAAAATGTTAACCAGAACTGGAATTACTACTTGTGACTTGTGATAACTATGATTATTATTATTGTTGACTAACCCGTGATATTATTGTTATTATCGAGTATCTCTGGGATGGTTCTACCTCCGGGATATTCACTATGATTGTTTATTTTAAAGCCCTTTATGTGGTGTCGCTCAGACGCCCGACTGTGGCATTTCTTTTAAAGCCCTTTATGTGGTGTCGTTCAGACGCCCGACTGTGGCATTTCTTTTAAAGCCCTTTATGTGGTGTCGCTCAGACGCCCGACTGTGGCATTTCTTTTAAAGCCCTTTATGTGGTGTCGCTCAGACGCCCGACTGTGGCATTTCTTTTAAAGCCCTTTATGTGGTGTCGCTCAGACGCCCGACTGTGGCATTTTTTTAAGCCCTTTATGTGGTGTCGCTCAGACGCCCGACTGTGGCATTTCTTTTAAAGCCCTTTATGTGGTGTCGCTCAGACGCCCGACTGTGGCATTTCTTTTAAAGCCCTTTATGTGGTGTCGCTCAGACGCCCGACTGTGGCATTTCTTTTAAAGCCCTTTATGTGGTGTCGCTCAGACGCCCGACTGTGGCATTTCTTTTAAAGCCCTTTATGTGGTGTCGCTAAGACGCCCGACTGTGGCATTGCTTGTTATTTGTTTCATAAATTTTAATACTACCATGTTATTGCATTTTATAAATAACTTGCTTGCACGCATCAGAGTTTCATTTATCTTTTGTGACTGACGTCATGAGCATAAAATATTTTCAGCACATCATTGTTATATTATACCTGTGTTCATAATGTTTGCGAGTACATTCAAAGTACTCACTGGCTTGTCCCTGGCTATTGTCTTGGCCAGATTTTCTTGCACGGAGAGGAGCGACGCGATGACAGCCCCGGAACCCACACAATGGAGATAGCAGCCTCGCGAAGATAGGAGTTAACCTGGTCAGCTGTTCCTGTGGGAAATGGAGTCCCATAGACACTGATGTTTCACAACCCGCTTCCGCCATCAACCACTAGAAACCATTTGTTGTACTCACAGGCCAGAATGGCCTTGTACTACATATTTTGTTTTCTGCTTGGAATTTCTGTATCAAGTTGGAGCCTCATCAGCTAACAGTAATCCTGGGGCTGATGAGCACGACGGTCTTTTCTGGAAATTTATTACCCGGAAAACCGGTCGTGACAGACTTGGTATCAGAGCCAGGCTGACCATTGGCTAATCCTATCTTAGCCAGGTCGAAAAACTTAGGCAAACCAACCCACTAGACCTTAGCCAAACCCCAGCCAAGCTTCTCGTGCAAGATAGCCACACAGTGACCCAACACCTTTTGGCAGTCGGTGCCCAACCTATCAACCTAACCTGTCGCTCATGCACCAGTGACCGGCCCCTAAATAGTCCTTTCTCGCAAGCGTGCGAAGGAAGACTCCGTCCCCTTTTTCCTATAAAAAGGGGCACGCTAGCCCCAACATAGCACAACACAGCCTCTACCCCCAAACCAAGCCACAATGCCTGGACCCATAGTGCACAACGAGACCACAGCAACCAACCTTGGAGGTTTTGTGACCATCCTCGCAAACCTCACCTGTCGTGCCTATGCGTTAGAGGAGCCACCAGAATATGTTGTGTACCAAGGACCCATGAGCGGTGAAGAACATCAATTCTGGGCCACTGTGCACATCTACGGTAGGGGTCTAGCACCCGAACGCCCCTACAGGTTCACCGAAAGAACAACTTCCTTTGAGCCACAAGCCATACAACTAGCTGCTCGAGAGGCTATAGTTCATCTCAAGCACTTGTCGCCCAGAGTTAACTGTCGCTCGTTCCACTACTACCCCAGACGCGAAGGGTATGGAAGACCACCCCAAGTTGCCAACGGAGATCACGAGACAGATCCTGCATTGTTGCACCTGGTGCGCTATGTAAGTGCACTAGAGGAACTGTGCGATCAAATCACTATTGATTTAATTGCAGCTCATGGAGAGCTGGTTCGTTGAGCCCCGGCGAGAGAAGAAAACGAGCCCAACGCCGACAACCCAGTCGTGCTGTTTGGACAACCGATCGAGACCCCAAGATCAGCTCCAGCCATCAGCCGAGATGCTTTGATGACCCCAGAAGTGCTTTGTCTCCTTTTGGGAGCACACTCCAACGGGGTTGTGGCTAACAATCCCCGCGATGGTCATCATCGCTACCCCGACCATGTCGTTCCTCCGCCATCTCCGACTAATCCCGGCAGTGAGACACGTGGAGAAGCCTCGACATCCACCAGGCACGCCCGTTTAGACATAAACGAGGTAGACTAAGTCGTATGAGTAGTACCGAGTCTCAGTGTATCCTCACTTTGTAATCGTGTGACCGTGTATATTAACGCAGCCTGTCGTTGTGCCTCTGTTTTAATAGTAGCCTTGCATATTTGGTCAGCGCATAGTTGCATATTTTTTCGGGCACAACTACCAAAACCAACCTGACGACAACCACAGTAACACGTCTCTTTATGAGATATGTGTATCTCTGACACTGACCTGACCTTTGGAGCTAAGCTGGCAAATTTATTACCTTTCACCACGGTAAAATGATCCGGCTCCATTGCTATATAAAGGCCACCTTGTGACCTTACCCAGCAACCCTCACCTTGTGCACCACACTCACAACTTTTTCCTGTCATGCCGAGCCCCAGCATTCATCTGAGAACCCCAGATGCAACCCCAGGTAGCTTTGTCAAAATATTGTGGGATTTTACCCGCAGTACCATGGGTTCTACCCAGCCACCTCAGTACGAGCTGTTCAAATCAAGGATCACCCCTTCCACCTCGGAATATTGGGCAACAGTGCACATCCCTCCCGTAGACTCCAATCAAGATCCAACGGAAGTTTCCTTCATGGGGAAATCTATGCCAACCCCACACTTGGCCATAGAAGCTGCTGCGAAAGAAGCGATTGCTCGCCTTCGATCCGCAGTACCCTATGCCCGCGAACGAGGATATTATTACTTTCTGAGCCGTGCAGCACCCGGAGAAGTTACATCTTTTCCTGGTGGACGGGTTGAGAAAGACCCAGTACTAGCCAACCTTATCCAGTACATCATCACTCAAGAGCATTTGAACCAGCGAGTAATGGATTATCTCCAGGGTCTCGCTGATTTAAATCCTCATATTGCCATCGGCAGATCACTGAGACCCGACCCGGAGAGACGCATACATCGACTAGTCAATCCACTTCCTCCGATAGAAGAGGAGTGTATCCCTTTACCAGAGACATTTTATCAGGACCCCACCCAGTTACCGTTTTCATTTTAGACGTCACTACTATATTTGTTTTTGCAGCATTTATATTTGCGTGTATCTTATGCATGGTACCCCAAATTTGTGCGACGAGTCGAGTATTTAGTTTCTACTGGTATGAGTAATTTTCTTCGTGATTAACTTGTGTAACCGCGAAAAAATCCTAGTATGAGTTTTCTTTTTACTGAATTGCTGAATCATTTATCCCACACTACATGGATTATTTTTATTCATGCAGCACCCCGGCAGCAGATTCACAACCGCTCGTACACATATGGAGTATTTGTTTTTCACAACGGCTTTTAGCAAATCTCGAGGACGAGATTTTTTCTTAAGGGGGGTAGTATTGTAACACCCCACAAATTTAACCAGGTTTTAGTTATTAAAATTTTGCCAAGAGTTTAAATTTTTTGCATGCAAGTATATCTCTGTTGATTTCAAAACTTTTCTTTTAATATTAAGGAGTTTTTCCCAAGTGGATCCTTCCAAAACATATTGGACTTATTTTCCCTCTCATTTAAAAACATCTCTCAATCAGGAGATTTATTTATAAAATTATTTCACCCTGAGCTATATTCATTAAATGACTTGTTTTAAAATTTGGAGCTCTTTTTGAACTACAACCTTTTGATATATTTATCTAAAAATTTCACCAAAATTTGGAGATATCATGTGATGTCTCTAAATCACTTTTGTGCAATAATATATTTCATTCATTGGATATTTTGAGTTCTACACCAAGTTTTCAAATCTGGTCCAGTGGGCAATTTTACACTACAACCTATTTAAATATTTCTTTAAAACTTCTACCAAAATTAGGGGAGGTCAGTAGGAGCCTATTATTCCACTTTGTGCAAAAACCTATTTATGTTCTTTGAAAAAATTGAGTGAATCATCCTCCTTTTCATTCTGGTCCAGTCTTGTGATTTCTACTGCAACCCTATTTAATTTTGCTCCAAAGATCTTGTGTTTTCTCCTACTTGTAGACAGCCCTACCAAACCCCTAAATCCAGGAGCATGCACCCATTGGATTAATTTTGGTTCATGAAATAATGTCATTTATTTCCTGTCCAGAATTGTAGTTTTGCAAAACTTGCACTAACAAGTTTCTTCATTTGGCAAACTAACCTCACCACCCTCTTGTGAATCCAAAGAGACTAGGATCTGGAAATTTTGGCCACTCCAAGAAATGCCTAAGTGCCCTTAGCATTTTGTCAAACACCTTATGGGCATGATCTATTTTGACATGAGTTTTTGTTTACACTGTGAACTTAATCCCCTGACCAGACCAGCATGTCCAATGGTTTGCCTTAGACTATAACCCCACGCTGCTAACTCTCTTGTGGTTTGGAACCCCCTAACATGCCATAGCATTTCGTCGAGCACGTCCCGTGCATGCGCTGGGCGTGCCCAGAGCGCGCAAATTGCAGCCGCGCACACGAGCCGCCGCGTCGCGCCCCTGTCTTGGCCCACACTGCAGAACCTCGCCACGCACTCCCCGCCTCGCCACAACACGACAGCCCGCCCTGGCGCCCTATAGCGCCACCGCCAGAGCACTTTTGGCGGCACGCCGGCGTCGGCCGACAGCCCTGCGCCGTTCAGCGCCGCCCAAGCCACCCCGGCTCGCCACCTGGCCCCTTGAACAGCTCAAGCTCATCCACAAGGGTGTCGCCTAGCTCTCGTCGCCGCCACGTTCCCCTGCAGCTACAGAACGGCGGTTCGCCATCGTCCTTATCGCCGTCCGCCGCGGAACCGCCTTGCCTCGCCTATATAAGGACCCCCGAACTCATCCGAGCACGCATGCAACCTCAGTCCACCTCCCTAGTTTCCCCATGGCAGCCAATCAACCTGAGGAGGTCGTCTTCTTCATCTCTGGCAACTCCTGCTGCCGCCACTGTCCCGTCCATTCCAGCGCCACCAGGGCCTCTCCCTCCCATTTCTCTTCACCAAGAACACCTCCTTCCTTCCAGGAACCCAACCCCCTACTTGATTTTGATCGGGAGCCATCGCCGCCCCAAAATCACTTTGTCACCGAAGCCCCCTCCGCCACGGAGCTCGCCGCCGGCAGCTCCCTCCGCCCCCACCTACCTGTCGACCACCGGGATGACCGCCCTGGAGTGGCGGATCCATCCCCGCCCTTGGGGCCCCGCAAGGAGCCGCCAGTCGCCGGCGACGATCGCCGGAGCTCCGCCTCCGCTCGGGACAGAGGAAGGAGAGGGAGAATGACTAGTCAAACCTGACTAGTGGGCCCTGTGGACCCACTGTCAGTGACCCACTCCGCCGCCACGCGTGTTAAGTGAAGGCGTAATCCACCCCAGTACGTTTCTCCCGCTTCGAAAGCGTATTCCATTCTGAAACGTTTTTCTTTTTCTGTTTTATTTAAAATCAGATTTGACCAAATCTTTGACTGGCTCTATCTTTTTAAATATAAGTCCAAATGAACTGATTCTTTTTCCTACCTCTCTCAAATTTCACCTAGTTTATTTTAAGATTTATTTGAAAAAATTTCAGAACAACTTTTGGTGCTGTTTTTATTTTGTGTGTTAATTCTTTTATATTGCTAAAATCGGATTTTTGAAGAGAGGAGAAATGTTTCAAGTTTTGGAGTGCACCCTGCCTTTCCACACATTGAAGGCAAGCATTCTGAATCCCGGCATAATATTTTTGGTGTGATCGTTGATACATTTATAACACCACCGCATTTCGAAGGACTTGTTATTTCATGTGGTATGATCATATGCATGAGTGCATATTAGTGATTTCCAGGCTGTTGGAAATGAACACACTTGTGATGATAATCACCCTCATGTGCCTTGCATGCATACCGGCAGGAACCCGGGAAAACCTCTGCCTTGGGTAGGCATGAGTTTGTCGCCGGTCTCCGTCGGGACGGTTATGTCTGGTATGGCATGGTAAGGTGATATGAGCGGTGACTCTGTTGGATGAAATATATTCGTTATACTAATCATGCAGGGAATACTTAAACCTCCTGAGTCGACCGTAGATCGAGTCTTGTTCCAGTAACCCCCATACTTGTTTCGTACTACCACTCGTCTCTACAGCAAGTAGAGTACGGTTCAGTAAGTTGTCAACCTCTTTCTAGCACACACCATACAGAGAGGCCATGGTGGAAGATACCAGTTGTAGCTGGTAGGCAGGCCACCTGGTCCGGGGGCATGGGTGTTTCTGGTTGGGACCAAGAGGGGAAGGCCACCCCTTAGAGCGCGCGATATAAATTTGATCCCATGCTACGCGAGGTTGTAGCCTCCCCACTTAGAGTTTGCTTAACAGGTGTCGTGGGTGATTCCAGACACGTGTGAGTTAAGCTGGTGTGTGCAAGTTAGGTGTGTTTTCAACAAAAAGACCGTAGACGGAATTAGTCCCGATGGACTAAAGAAATCCGTTACTCGTGGGTAAAGAGTACACCCTCTGCAGAGATTAAACCTATTCGAATAGCCGTGTCCATGGTTAAGGATTACAGTCTGGGATGGGTCAAGTGTCGGTCTTAGCGTCGGTCTTCGGAGGTGAAACTGTTAACCAGAACTGGAATTACTACTTGTGACTTGTGATAACTATGATTATTATTATTGTTGACTAACCCGTGATATTATTGTTAATATCGAGTATCTCTGGGATGGTTCTACCTCCGGGATATTCACTATGATTGTTTATTTTAAAGCCCTTTATGTGGTGTCGCTCAGACGCCCGACTGTGGCATTTCTTTTAAAGCCCTTTATGTGGTGTCGTTCAGACGCCCGACTGTGGCATTTCTTTTAAAGCCCTTTATGTGGTGTCGCTCAGACGCCCGACTATGGCATTTCTTTTAAAGCCCTTTATGTGGTGTCGCTCAGACGCCCGACTGTGGCATTTCTTTTAAAGCCCTTTATGTGGTGTCGCTCAGACGCCCGACTATGGCATTTTTTTGAGCCCTTTATGTGGTGTCGCTCAGACGCCCGACTGTGGCATTTCTTTTAAAGCCCTTTATGTGGTGTCGCTCAGACGCCCGACTGTGGCATTTCTTTTAAAGCCCTTTATGTGGTGTCGCTCAGACGCCCGACTGTGGCATTTCTTTTAAAGCCCTTTATGTGGTGTCGCTAAGACGCCCGACTGTGGCATTGCTTGTTATATGTTTCATAAATTTTAATACTACCATGTTATTGCATTTTTATAAATAACTTGCTTGCACGCATCAGAGTTTCATTTATCTTTTGTGACTGACGTCATGAGCATAAAATATTTTCAGCACATCATTGTTATATTATACCTGTGTTCATAATGTTTGCGAGTACATTCAAAGTACTCACTGGCTTGTCCCTGGCTATTGTCTTGGCCAGATTTTCTTGCACGGAGAGGAGCGACGCGATGCCAGCCCCAGAACCCACACAATGGAGATAACAGCCTCGCGAAGATAGGAGTTAACCTGGTCAGCTATTCCTGTGGGAAATGGAGTCCCATAGACACTGATGTTTCACAACCCGCTTCCGCCATCAACCACTAGAAACCATTTGTTGTACTCACAGGCCAGAATGGCCTTGTACTACATATTTTGTTTTCTGCTTGGAATTTCTGTATCAAGTTGGAGCCTCATCATCTAACAGTAATCCTGGGGCTGATGAGCACGACGGTCTTTTCTGGAAATTTATTACCCGGAAAACCGGTCGTGACAGTTCTCCACAAGAGAGGGGGAGAACATTGTATTGAGATCCAAAAAGAGAGAAGAAGCCATCTAGCTAATAACTATGGACCCGTAGGTATGAGGTGAACTACTCACACTTCATCGGAGGGGCTATGGTGATGATGTAGAAGCCCTCCGTGATGGATACCCCCTCCGGCGGAGCTCCGGAACAGGCCCCAAGATGGGATCTCGTGGATACAGAATGTTACGACGGTGTAATTAGGGTTTTGGCTCCGTATTTGATCGTTTGGCGGTACGTAGGTATATATAGGAGGAAGGAGTATGTCGGTGGAGCAATAGGGGGCCCACGAGGGTGGAGGGCGCGCCTGGGGGGGGGGGGTAGGCGCGCCCCCTACCTCGTGGCCTCCTCTTTTGTGTCTTGACATAGGGTCCAAGTCTCCTGGATCATGTTCGGTGAGAAAATCATGTTCCCGAAGGTTTCATTCTGTTTGGACTCCGTTTGATATTCCTTTTCTTCGAAACCCTAAAATAGGCAAAAAAACAACAATTCTAGGCTGGGCCTCCGGTTAGTAGGTTAGTCCCAAAAATAATATAAAAGTGGATAATAAAGCCCAATAATGTCCAAAACAGTAGATAATATAGCATGGAGCAATAAAAAATTATAGATGCGTTGGAGACGTATCAAGCATCCCCGAGCTTAATTCCTGTTCGTCCTTGAGTAGGTAAATGATAAAAATAGAATTTTTGATGCGGAGTGCTACTTGGCATAATTTTAATGTAATTCTTCTTAATTGTGGTATGAATATTCAGATCCAAAGATTCAAGACAAAAGTTCATATTGACATAAAAATAATAATACTTCAAGCATACTAACAAAGCAATTATGTCTTCTCAAAATAACATGGACAAATAAAGTTCATCCCTACAAAATCATATATTTTAGTCATGCTCCATTTTCGTCACACAAGAATGCTCTCATCATGCACAACCCCGATGACAAGACAAGCAATTGTTTCATACCTTAGCAATCTCAAACCTATAAACTTTCATGCAATATATGAGCGCGAGCCATGGACATAGAACTATGGGTGGAATAGAATATGATGATGGGGTTATGTGGAGAAGACAAAAAGGGAGAAAGTATCAAATCAACAAGGCTAATCAATGGGCTATGAAGATGCCCACCGATTGATGTTAATGCAAGGAGTAGGGATTGCCATGCAACAGATGCACTAGAGCTATAAATGTATGAAAGCTCAACAAAAGAAACTAAGTGGGTGTGCATCCAACTTGCTTCCTCACAAAGACCTAGGGCACTTGAGGAGGCCCATAGTTGGAATATACAAGCCAAGTTCTATAATGAAAAGTTCCCACTAGTATATGAAAGTGATAAAACAAGAGACTCTCTATCATGAAGGTTATGGTGCTACTTTGAAGCACAAGTGTGGCAAAGGATAGTAACATTGTCCCTTCTCTCTTTTTGTCTCATCATTTTTTTATTCAGGCCTTTTTATTTTTTATGGACTTTATTTTTTTATTTTTTTATTTCCTCACTTGGGACAATGCTCTAGAAAATGATGATCATCACACTTCTATTTATTTACAACTCAATGATTACAACTCGATGCTAGAACAAAAGATGACTCTATATGAATGCCTCCGGCGGTGTACCGGGATATGCAATGAACCAAGAGTGACATGTATGAAAGAATTACGAACGGTGGCTTTGCCACAAATACTATGTCAACTACATGATCATGCTAAGCAATATGACAATGATGAATGTGTCATGATAAACGGAATGGTGGAAGGTTGCATGGCAATATATCTCGGAATGGCTATGGAAATGCCATAGTAGGTAGGTATGGTGGCTGTTTTGAGGAAGATATAAGGAGGTTTATGTGTGAAAGAGCGTATGATATCACGGGTTTTGGATGCACCGGCGAAGTTTGCACCAACTCTCAATGTGAGAAAGGGCAATGCACGGTACCGAAGAGGCTAGCAATGATGGAAGGGTGAGAGTGCGTATAATCCATGGACTCAACATTAGTCATAAAGAACTCACATACTTATTGCAAAAATCTACAAGTCATCAAAAACCTCGGCACTACGCGCGTGCTCCTAGGGGGATAGCTTGGTAGGAAAAGACCATCGCTCATCCCCGACCGCCACTCATAAGGAAGACAGTAAAAAAACACACCTCACGTTTCAAATTTGTTACACAACGTTTACCATACGTGCATCCTACGGGACTTGCAAACTTCAACACAAGCACTTCTCAAATTCACAACTACTCAACTAGCACGACTTTGATATTATTACCTCCATATCTCAAAACGATCATCAAGCATCAAACATCTCTTAGTATTCAAAACACTCCTAGGACTTTTTACTAATCTTGAATACCTAGCATATTAGGATTATTTAAGCAAATTACCATGCTATTTAAGACTCTCAAAATAATCTAAGTGAATCCTGAGAGATCAATAGTTTCTATAAAACAAATCCACCACCGTGTTCTAAAAGATATAAGTGAAGTACTAGAGCAAAACTATATAACTCAAAAGATATAAGCGAATCACATAGAGTATTCTAACAAATTCCAAATCATGTATGGCTCTCTCAAAATGTGTGTACAGCATGGATTATTGTGGTAAACTGACAAATAAAGACTCAAATAATACAAGACGCTCCAAGCAAAACACATATCATGTGGTGAATAAAAATATAGCTCCAAGTAAAGTTACCGATAGAAGTAGACGAAAAGAGGGGATGCCTTCCAGGGCATCCCCAAGATTTGGCTTTTAGGTGTCCTTAGATTATATTGGGGGTGCCATGGGCATCCCCAAGCTTAGGCTCTTGCCACTCCTTGTTCCATAATCCATCAAATCTTTACGCAAAACTTGAAAACTTCACAACACAAAACTCAAAGTAGAAAATCTCGTGAGCTCCGTTAGCGAAAGAAAACAAATGACCACTTCAAGGTACTATAAGGAACTTATTATTTATTTATATTGGTGTTAAACCTAATGTATTCCAGCTTCTCTATGGTTTATAAACTATTTTACTAGCCATAGATTCAGCAAAATAAGCAAACACCACATGAAAAACAGAATCTGTCAAAACCAGAACAGTCTGTAGTAATATGAAGCTATCGCAAGATCTGGAACCCCAAAAATTCTAAAATAAATTGCTGGACGTGAGGAATTTATCTATTAATCATATTCAAAAAGAATTAACTAAATAGAGATTTCCAAATAAAAATGGCAGCAGTTCTCTTGAGCACTAAAGTTTCTGTTTTTTAGAGCAAGATATTCAGACTTTCCCCAAGTCTTCCCAACGGTTCTACTTGGAACAAACACTAATTAAACACAAAAAACGCAACCTAAAAAGAGGCTAAATAAATTATTGATTACTAAACAGGAGAAAAAAGCAAGGAATAAAAATAAAATTGGGTTGCCTCCCAACAAGCGCTATCGTTTAACGCCCCTAGCTAGGCATAAAAAGCAAGGATAGATCTAGGTATTGCCATCTTTGGTAGGCAATTCTTCAATGAGGCATCTACCATCTTTAGGAATTTCTTTCTTTTTATTGATTATCAAACTTTTAGGCACAAGATTGAAAAAATCATTTGTAACAAATGGTTCCTTAATGATAGCAAAAAGATTGGGATGAATACTTATAGATTTAGATCCGCAGTTTCCTTACTAGAGGATTCACCCTTATTTTTAGGAACATACATAAGCTTGGCAGTTTTAGTAGGAGGACTTGGAGTATTTTTTATGGAAGAAAAATCAGTTCCCAAGTTGGTAATAATATCCTCAAGTTTATCAATCCTAGTGGAATCATGATTTATTTTTTTCATTAACTATGGGTTCCTTCTCTTTAATATTTTTCAAAGTGACTCCTACTTTGGATCCATATTGGGAGATTCGGTTGTGGATATTTTTATCCAAATTTTCGGTCAACTCTACGGTAGCAACCTTATTTTCAATAATTTCGAGCCTTTGCATTACATGCTCCAAAGTTAATACTGTTTTGTTAACCAAAAGAGGAGGTGAGCCAAACAAATATATCATAGCATTATAGGAATCAAAAGTATGGCTACCCAAGAAGTTCCCTCCGGTAATAGTATCAAGGACATATCTGTGCCAAGGAGTAACGCCTACATAAAAATTGCAAAGAAGAACGGAAGTAGATTGCTTCCTGGTAGATCTATTTTGAGCATTGCAAATTCTATAGCAAGCGTCTTTTAGATTTTCTCCCTCCCTTTGCTTAAAATTTAGAATTTCATTCTCGGGAGACAACGGAGAAGATAAGGGGCTAGCCATAACGACAAGCAAATGGAAAAGAGGCGAACGGAAAAAGAGAGGGAGGAGAGAGAGAGAGAGGGCGAATAAAATGGCAAGGGTGAAGTGAGGGAGAGGAAAACGAGAGGCAAATGGCAAATAATGTAATGCGGGAGATAGGGATTGTGATGGGTACTTGGTATATTGACTTTTGCGTAGACTCCCCGGCAATGGCGCCAGAAATCCTTCTCGCTACCTCTTGAGCACTGCGTTGGTTTTTCCTCGAAGAGGAAGGGATGATGTAGCAGAGTAGCGTAAGTATTTCCCTCAGTTTTTGAGAACCAAGGTATCAATCCAGTAGGAGGCTATGCGCGAGTCCCTCATACCTGCACAAAACAAATAAATCCTCGCAACCAACGTGATAAGGGGTTGTCAATCCCTACACGACCACTTACGAGAGTGAGATCTGATAGATATGATAAGATAATATTTTTGGTATTTTTATGATAAAGATGCAAAGTAAAATAAAAGCAAAGTAAAAATCAAAGTAAATAACTAAGTATTGGAAGATTAATATGATGAAGATAGACCCGGGGGCCATAGGTTTCACTAGTGGCTTCTCTCAAGAGCATAAGTATTCTACGGTGGGTGAACAAATTACTGTTGAGAAATTGACAGAATTGAGCATAGTTATGAGAATATCTAGGCATGATCATGTATATAGGCATCACGTCCAAGACAAGTAGACCGAGTCCTGCCTGCATCTACTACTATTACTCCACTCATCGACCGCTATCTAGCATGCATCTAGAGTATCAAGTTAATGAAAACAGAGTAACGCCTTAAGCAAGATGACATGATGTAGAGGGATAAACTCATGCAATATGATGAAAACCCCATCTTGTTATCCTCGATGGCAACAATACAATATGTGCCTTGCTGCCCCTACTGTAACTGGGAAAGGACACCACAAGATTGAACCCAAAGCTAAGCACTTCTCCCACTGCAAGAAAGATGAATCTAGTAGGCCAAACCACACTGATAATTCGAAGAGACTTGCAAAGATAACCAATCATACATAAAAGAATTCAGAGAAGATTCAAATATTGATCATAGATAGACTTGATCATAAACCCACAATTCATCGGTCTCAACAAACACACCGCAAAAAGAAGATTACATCGAATAGTTCTCCACAAGAGAGGGGGAGAACATTGTATTGAGATCCAAAAAGAGAGAAGAACCCATCTAGCTAATAACTATGGACCCGTAGGTCTGAGGTGAACTACTCACACTTCATTGGAGGGGCTATGGTGATGATGTAGAAGCCCTCCGTGATGGATACCCCCCTCCGGCGGGGCTCCAAAACAGGCCCCAAGATGGGATCTCCTGGATACAGAAAGTTACAGCGGTGGAATTAGGGTTTTGGATCCGTATCTGATCGTTTGGCGGTACATAGGTATATATAGGAGGAAGGAGTACGTCGGTGGAGCAATAGGGGCCCCATGAGGGTGGAGGGCGTACCTAGGGGGTAGGCGCGCCCCCTACATCATGGCCTCCTCTTTTGTGTCTTGACGTTGGGTCCAAGTCTCCTGGATCATGTTCGGTGAGAAAATCACGTTCCCGAAGGTTTCATTACGTTTGGACTTTGTTTGATATTCCTTTTCTTCGAAACCCTAAAATAGGCAAAAAATAACAATTCTGGGTTGGGCCTGCGGTTAGTAGGTTAGTCCCAAAAATAATATAAAAGTGGATAATAAAGCCCAATAATGTCCAAAACAGTAGATAATATAGCATGGAGCAATCAAAAATTATAGATACGTTGGAGACGTATCACCACGACACTCCCCAGCAAGGACGAGGAGGTCAAGGAGCTTGTCGTGCAGCGGACCCAGGAACTAGAGCAGAGCCACGAGGAGGCCCTCAATGCTTAGGCCCAGGCCCATGCCGGCAAGGTGAATGAGCTAGAGGTGGAGTGGGACGGGCTGAAGAAGCAGATCCAGGAGCTGACGGGGGAGAGGGACGCGGCCAAGGGCTCCTTGGCTAATGCGGAGGTCGCAGTCCTCGAGAAGGCCGAGCTACTCTCCATGGCCAACGAGTCCATCAAGGACCTGAAGCTGAAGCTGGAGGGCCTTGAGGGGACGCTCTAAGAGGTCAGGGCCTGAGAGGAGACCCTGACCATGAATCTGGAGGAGGAGAGGCAGCTGCGGAAGAATGACGCCGTCAGCCACGCGGATTTCGTGGCGGGCGAGAAACTCTGGATCAGCCACCTCGCCGATGTCGCCGGCAGGATCACCACGCAACTGGCTACCATGGGGATGCCAAATGTGAGGTACGTCCCGGAGCCAAACGTGAGTCCTAATGCCAGGCTGACGCTGTTCTTTGAGGGTGTGTTCGGGGCCCTTGAGCGGTTCCGCTCCAACAGGGCGGCCTCTCTGGCCGATGAGGCCCGGAGGCTTTGCCGGGGTGCCATGACCAAGGTCCTCACCAAGATGGTGTACTAGAACCCCGGCCTCGACTTAGAAGCTTCGCTGGATAGCTTGCTGGATGACGTGGACCTCGCGCTGCTCGAGGAGCGCATCGAGCCCATCATCAGCCGCATCGACAGAGTTCGGAGGATAGAAGGCCAGCGCCGGGACTAGGCACCCTGTTTCTTATCTTGGCTGCCAGTTCATGACCAAGACAAGTTTTATCTTTAGTTAGAACCGCAACAACAGATGATGTAATATAACTCTATAGTACTTTTGAAACGATGCATGTTATTTTCCCGTTCGATCTTCCTTTGTATATCCACCCTACGTTAATCAGGTAGGCTTGTCGGTGCGGAAACCCAGGCCGGGGCACCTCGAGGACGGATCTTCAATGGCCTGCCAGGTATGCTTGCTGCCGGGAAAACCACCTCACTAGTCTTAACGCGGCCGCTTGAGCTGTCGAGCGAACTCGAGACAGAATGAGAGCGTTTCCAATCGAAGAAGGTCACCCCACCGTTCTCGACGCAGCCGCTCGAACTGTTGAATGGACTCAAAACAGAACGAGGGCGTTGCCAACAGTGGCAGGGCCCCATTGCGTGCAGGTTTTCCATACACAGGGCAAGATTGTCGTGGATGATAACCTTATATGTAAAAAGGAATTACTCAAAGTTTTGCATGACTCAGCTTTTCAGCCGCTGCGTGAGCGTTCACTACGTCCACCGAGGAAGCCAGTTGTTCGGTCATCTTTTTCCTTGGACTGACGACCACGATGAAGCCGCTGCTTCAACCAGACCAGATTTCCACAACTGCGCACCCCCTACCTGGCACGCCAGAGATGTCGGTGAGAAACGACACCTATGGGGTCACTGGGATCCCTTCTACGGTTGGCGGGCGCGGGGTTGTGCAAGGAGCGGGTCTGGCGATCAACATGCAACTCATTTACCCAGGTTCGGGCCATGGAGACGTGTAAAACCCTAGTCCTGCTTTGATGTATATTTGAGTGTTCTTGTGTTTTTGAACTAGCTGCGATGTCTCCCTAGTCCAAAATATCCGAATCCCTCTCCAGTACGCCTCGGGCCTGCTTTTATAGACAAAAGGGGTCGCCATAGTGGCACACAGGAGGTGGAAAGGTGTACAGTGGCTGAGTCTATCCTCCGGCATAATCGGACAAATGCATTTAATGCACTACCGACGTGCTCGTCTTGCTTTATTTGGGACGGCAAAGAAGCTCGTCCCAGCTGTCGTCACCTCGCCTAGCTCCGACGCGCGTCCGAGCCGATGAGGCGTTGTAGCACCACGTTGGCTTGCTACTGGGTTGGCGCGATGGTGGATCTTTCACGAAGATCTGCATGCCACCACATAGGTGCTTGCTGAGTTGGTGTGGAGGCCGCGTGCTACCACGCAGATGCCTGCCCAACTGCTCGAGCTGGCAGCTGCATGGGAGCGGCGGTGGAATCTTGGCAGGCATGGGCCTGGCTACGGCCCCGCAGGTGTCATTGGCAAGGGCCTAGCGGGGGCCCGACAAGGGTCTTGCCGCGGCACCGTGGTTGTCCTCGACAAGGATCTTGCTGGGGGTCTCGTGGACTTCCTTGGCAAGGATCTCACTAAGGATCATCGTCTTCTGGTTCTTGTCTAATCTTCTGTATTTATGATCTCTACAAAGATCTGCATGCCACCACGGAGGTGCCTCCCGAGCCTTGGTTCCAATGTGGTTGATGGCGTCGGATACCCTTGGGCTCAAGGGTGGCACGCTCTACTAGCGTCACGCAAGCTGCCCCGGCAAGGATCTTGTCGGGGCTGCGGAAGCCAGTCCACCTCGCCCTCTTGCTCTCTGATACGTCTCCAACGTATCTATAATTTTTGACTGTTCCATGCTATTATATTATCAACCTTGGATGTTTTATATGCTATTTTATATGATTTTTGGGACTAACCTATTAACCTAGAGCCCAGTGCCAATTTCTGTTTTTTCCTTATTTTTGAGTTTTACAGAAAAGGAATACCGAACGGAGTCCAATTGACGTGCCAATTTTTGATGATTTTTTATTGACCAAAAGAAGCCCCCGGAGTAAAATAGTTGGGCCATAAGAGTCCCGAGCCGTCCACGAGATAGGAGGGCGAGCCCAGGGGGTAGGGCATACCCTCCACCCTCGTGGATGACTCAGAGACCCCCCTAACATGAGACCGACGCCAAAAATTCCTATAAATATAGAAACCTCCAGAAAATAACCTAGATCGGTAGTTCCACCGCCGCAAGCCTCTGTAGCCACCAAAAACCAATCTAGACCCGTTCTGGCACCCTGCCGGAGGGAGGAATCCCTCTCCGGTGGCCATCTTCAACATCCCGACGCTCTCCATGATGAGGAGGGAGTAGTTCACCCTCGGGGCTGAGGGTATGTACCAGTAGCTATGTTTTTAATCTCTCTCTCTCTCTCCCGTGTTCTTGATTCAGCACGATCTTGATGTATCGCAAGCTTTGCTATTATAGTTGGATCTAATGATGTTTCTCCCCCTCTACTCTCTTGTGATGAATTGAGTTTTCCCTTTGAAGTTATCTTATTGGATTGAGTCTTTAAGGATTTGAGAACACTTGATGTACGTCTTGCATGTTCTTATCTATGGTGACAATGGGATATCACGTGATCCACTTGATGTATGTATTTGTGATCAACTTGCGAGTTCCATGACCTCGTGAACTTATGCATAGAGGTTGGCACATGTTTTCGTCTTGACTCTCCCGTAGAAACTTTGGGGCACTCTTTGAAGTTCTTTGTGTTGGTTGAATAGATGAATCTGAGACTATGTGATGCATATCGTATAATCATACCCACAGATACTTGAGGTGACATTGGAGTATCTAGGTGACATTAGGGTTTTGGTTGATTTGTGTCCTAAGGTGTTATTCTAGTACGAACTCTAGGATAGATTGAACGGAAATAATAGCTTGATGTTATTTTACTACGGACTCTCGAATAGATCGATCAGAAAGAATAACTTTGAGGTGGTTTCATACCCTACAATAATCTCTTCGTTTGTTCTCCGCTATTAGTGACTTTGGAGTGACTCTTTGTTGCATGTTGAGGGATAATTATGTGATCCAAATATGTTATTATTGTTGAGAGAACTTACACTAGTGAAAGTATGAACCCTAGGCCTTGTTTCCTAGCAATGCAATACCGTTTGTGCTCACTTTGATCATTAGTTACCTTGCTGTTTTTATATTTTCAGATTACAAAAACCTATATCTACCATCCATATTGCACTTGTATCACCATCTCTTTGCCGAACTAGTGCACCTATACAATTCACCATTGTATTGGGTGTGTTGGGGACACAAGAGACTCTTTGCTATTTGGTTGCAGGGTTGTTTGAGAGAGACCATCTTCATCCTACGCCTCCCACGGATTGATAAACCTTTGGTCATCCACTTGAGGGAAATTTGCTACTGTCCTACAAACCTCTGCACTTGTAGGCCCAACAACGTCTACAAGAATAAGGTTGTGTAGTAGACATCAAGCTCGTTTATGGCGCCGTTGCCGGGGAGGTTAGTGCTTGTACATATATCTTTAGATCTTGCAATTGAATCTTTTATTTTCTTGTTTAATCACTAGTTTAGTTTATAAAAGAAAATTATAAAAAATGGAATTGAGGATACCTCATATGCTTCATCTTTTTAATGTCGTCCATGAAAATAAGGATTCCGATAATTGTGCCAAATTGTTAGAAGAAGAATGCATTAGAATGTTTGGCACTAAATCTTTGTATGATGAGCATGATTGCAATGTTGCTAGTACGAATTCCTTGAATATCCATGATGCTAATGATATGCAAAGCCACAAGCTTGGGGAAGCTATGTTTGATGAAGATGATATTTTTTGTCTCCCAAGTTTTGATGAGAAAATTTATTATGATGATAGCATGCCTCCTATTTATGATGTTATTTTGATGAAAGTGGGTTTGGAAGAGTGTCAACTTTAGGAAGTGATGATCCCACTATTTTGGAGGGTGTTGAATCTTATTGTGATAATTATGAAAGTGGATTTGGAGAGGTCATGACTTTATTTAGTGATGAATCCACTATTTCGGAAGAGGTTCCAATTCATTACGAGAACAAAGTTTCTATCTATGATGATTATTGTGATGACTTGTATGCTATAAGAATAATGATATCCATGAAACTTGTCATCATGATTTTAATTTTCAACTGGCATATGCCTCACATGATAGTTATTTCGTTGAGTTTGCTCCCACTACTATTCATGAGAAGAAATTTGCTTATGTGGAGAGTAATAAAATTTCTATGCTTGTGCATCATGAAAATAATACTTTATGTGATGGTTATATTGTTGAATTCATTCATGATGCTACTTAAAATTATTATTAGGGAGGAATATATGCTTGTAGTAATTGCAATAATATCACGTTTCCTCTCTATGTGCTTAAAGTTTTGAAGTTTTGCTTGCTTTACCTTCCTATCCATGTTGATTCTTGTTCCCATAAATTGTTTTCTCACAAAATCCCTATGCATAGGAAGTGGGTTAGGCTTAAATGTGCTAGTTATATTCTTCATGATGCTCTATTTATATTTCAATTCTTATCTTTTATGTGAGCATCATTGAAATCATCATGCCTAGCTAGGGGCGTTAAACGATAGCGCTTGTTGGGAGGCAACCCAATTTTATTTTTGTTCCTTGCTTTTTGCTCCTGTTTAGTAATAAATAATTCATCTAGCCTCTGTTTAGATGTGGTCTTATATTTTAATTAGTGTTTGTGCCAAGTAGAACCTTTGGGAAGACTTGGGTGAAGTCTTTGCGATCTTGCTGTAAAAAACAGAAATTTTGCGCTCACGAGATTACCTGCCATTTTTTTACTGGAGAATGCAGTTAGGTTGATTAATAGAAAAATTCCTCGAGTCCTACAATTTATTTCAGAATTTTTGGAATGACATAAGTATACCTTTGATATAGATTGCCACAGACTGTTCTGTTTTTGACAAATTCTGTTTTTCATGTGTTGTTTGCTTATTTTGATGAATCTATGGCTAGTATCAGGGGGTATGAACCATAGAGAAGTTGGAATACAGTAGGTTTAACACCAATAAAAATAAATAATGAGTTCATTACAGTACCTAAGTGGTGATTTGATTTCTTATACTAACAGAGCTTATGAGTTTTCTGTTGAGTTTTGTGTTGTGAAGTTTTCAAGTTTTGGGTAAAGATTTGATGGACTATGTAATAAGCAGTGGAAAGAGCCTAAGCTTGGGGATTCCCAAGGCACCCCAAGGTAATATTTAAGGAAAACCAAGAGCCTAATCTTGGGGATACCCCGGATGGCATCCCCTCTTTCGTCTTCATTCATCAGTAACTTTACTTGGAGCTACATTTTTATTCACCACATGATATGTGTTTTGCTTGGAGCATCATTTTATTTTCTTTTATTTTGATTGCTGTTTGAATGAAATACCAAGATCTCAAATTCTTAAATGTTATAGAGTCTTCACATAGTTGCATAATTATTCGACTACTCATTGAGCTTCACTTATATCTTTCAGAGTAGTTTGTCGTTTGCTCTAGTGCTTCACTTATATCTTTTTAGAGCATGGTGGTGGTTTTATTTTATAGAAATTATTGATCTATCATGCTTCACTTATATTATTTTGAGAGTCTTTTAGAACAGCATGGTAATTTTCTTTGTTTATGAATTTAGTCTTAATATGATGGGCATCCAAGAGGGGTATAATAAAAACTTTCATATAAAGTGCATTGAATACTATGAGAAGTATGATACTTGATGATTGTTTTGAGATATGAAGATGGTAATATTAGATTCGTGCTAGTTGAGTAATTGTGAATTTGAGAAATACTTGTGTTGAGGTCTGCATGTCCCGTAGTATGCACATATGGTAACCATTGTCTGACAAACTTGAAGCATGAGGTGTTTCTTTGATTGCCTTCCTTATGAATGGCGGTCAGGGACGAGCGATGGTCTTTTCCTACAAATCTATCGCCCTAGGAGAATGCGTGTAGTGCTTGGTTTTTGATGACTTGTAGATTTTTGCAATAAGTATGTGAGTTCTTTATGACTAATGTTGAGTCTATGGATTATATGCACTCTCACCCTTCCATCATTGCTAGCCTCTTTGGTACCGTGCATTGCCCTTTCTCACCTCGAGAGTTGGTGCAAACTTCGCCGGTGCATCCAAACCCCGTTATATGATACACTCTGTCACACATAAACCTCCTTATATCTTCCTCAAAATAGCCACCATACCTACCTATTATGGCATTTCCATAGCCATTCCGAGATAGATTGCCATGCAACTTTCCACCGTTCTGTTCATCATGACACACATCATCATTGTCATATTGCCTTGCATGATCATGTAGTTGACATCGTATTTTTGGCAAAGCCACCATGCATAATTTATCATACATGTCACCCATGATTCATTGCCCTTCCCGGTACACCACCGGAGGCATTCATATAGAGTCATATTTTGTTCTAGTATCGAGTTGTAATCATTGAGTTGTAAATAAATGGAAGTGTGATGATCATCATTAATAGAGCATCTATCTATCTATACCTATACTAATTACAGACTCCCAAGAAATTCCCACGTTAATCAGTAATTAAGAACCATTAATCTGGTGGGACCGAGTTATTACAGTGTAGATCTATTATAGGTTTATAAAAAAAATCTAGGAGACGATCTATTTCCACGTTTAGCATTTTTCTAACACATACCCACGTTAGCATTAAGAAAAAAAAGGAAAAGATATGTTTGTCCCATGTTAAGTATTTTTTGACACGTTCTCAGTTTAGCTTTAAGAAAAAAACCAGGGAAAGATGTTCCCATGTTTCACTAGGGAAGGAAAAACAAATCTGGAAAATACAATCCCATAATCTTCTTTTCTCTTTGAACTGTACACAAAAGAATCCCAGAACATTCTCTTGGAGATATCCCAACAAAGAGCTTCTAGGCAAAATCAACACACAGAACCGCCATTGGCAATCTCGGGCTGCTATTCGTTTGACCGTCCATGCGCCCCCCGCCCCCGTAGTGCCCTTGACGAAGCATTAATGTGCAGCCATCAGGTCTCCGCTATGCCAGGGTTTGTTTACATTGGCACAGCCTTGCACGTCCGGCCGGCAACTACAACCAAGCAACCTCATTAGATGCGCAAGTACACGCCGGCAACAACAACACAACAAGCAGAGCAGATGCTCATGTACAACCATCAGGTCTCCGCTTATATGCCAGGTTTTGTTATATTGGCACAGCTTCGCACGTGCCGTCGGCAACTAGGACGAAGCAAGATGATTAGATGTGCAAGTACTTAAGGAAGCTAGCTGACCAGATGCTCATGAAACTACCAGACACTGTGGCTGATTGAATCCATGTGCAAGTACTAGCCAACGATGAAGACGGAGCAAGCTGACCAGATGTGCATGGAACTTCCACACATCGTGGCTGATTGAATCCTCAAGTATGTGTTCTATTGGCTAATATCCATGCTAGCTAGCAAACAGGTAAATTCCCTACGCTTGATTGATTGCTTTTGTACTATATTTAGTTATATACGTTCTTCCCATGATTAAATGGATAATACTAACTGTTGATCTTTCTTTCATGCATACATGCGTGGTTTTGCTAGGAGTTTTCCACTTTTGATGTCTGAATACTATGTGCTTCAGGTTAAATATTACAGTAGATGAGAATCATGTTCCACAAAAAAAGGTCAGAATCATGGTTTTGCTAATTCAATAGGGGCTTCATGACGGTTTGTGTTTTTTATTCAAATGAAAAAACCAAGATTATTATTCTAACTATTGCAGTTGTAGTTCCAGGATTATCCTAGAAGTTGAGAGAATTTTCCATCAGTTCATTACACAGTAAGGTAGTGAATCATCTTTGTAAACTTTACCATGTCTAAGAATAGCTCACTTGGACGATGTGCAACTCTTCAAGTTTCATAAAAAATAATTTCTATGCTAAGCTGGAATTTGAAGACACAAGTAGAGGTGTGTCTCGGGTCAGTGTGTGACTAGAAAAAGAACCTTCAGTTTCTGCAATCCGAAGAGAAGTGAGGGATGTATTGATGAATACATAATAAATATATATGTGAGGTAATCTCATGCTACCTTTATTCATTCTAAAGTGTGTAGATTTTTCTTTGTTATGGAGAAGATGACGATTTATGTAGTGAATAAGGAAATTCTTGGAGTTAGCATGGTATTGAGATCTCTAGAGTGACGGATTATATCTTTGGGAACACTAGAGGATATGCACATGACATATAGTTCATCTATTTCTCGGAATTAGTCCCAAGAATAATCCCAAAATAATTGCATGTGCAACCTCTGCTATTCTCTTAGTGGAGGAGAAAACTGTTTCAAAAATTGATACTGCTCAAGATGGTACGGGTTGTTTCACTTCTCATGTTGTTATTCTCTTTTTTCTTAGTTTTATTTTAGTTAATCAGTGCAGTTCTGTTTCTTCCCCCTTTACATAATACTATATAGACTATATAATGCCCCATCTGATCCCAAATAAGTGTTGTGGTTTTAGTTCAAGACAACATGGGATTGTTCAAGGCAGTACTACCGGACACGTTGTTCTGCAAGCCACACCTGCTTCTGATTAGTTCAATACACCAGGAAAATCAGGTGCTTCGTACACACATGTTGAGGTATGCAATCATATTTTTGTACTGATCTATCTATCTTCCACACTAACATTTATCTCTTCCACCACATGGAAGTGGAATCCATGTGAAATCCGTGTGGTGATGATGATACTGAATAAGGTCGTGTAGGAGATGGATTTGTGGAAGCGTATATGCATGATATAAAATCTAACATAGATGAGAAATCTCAATATGGAAAGTAGTATGTCTACTTGATATGTTCTCCTTAATGATATTTTATGGTATTCAATCTACCGCATGTTATTTCTTCTTCACATATCTCATGCTGAAGGTTTGAACCAACCCAAAGTATTATGTAGTTTTCTTCTACGATTACTAACATATAGAGTGTATTTGCTATTATGATCATGACCAAACCTTCTTTGACCATGACGTACATAGAGACAAAGTAGTACGAAAATACGCACAAGCGGTTTTTCAAGCGTCCGGATATGCGACTCTGTCATAGTCAAGGTGCATCGCTTCATTGTTCAGAGTCACGAAGGAGCATGACCAATTGCGTACAACAGGTTTGATATTGGGGCCCTACATTTTTACAATTTTTTTCTCCTACAGTTTTAAAACCTGAAGTTGTGTGTTCTTTTGTTTCTTAATGATGTGCCGCAATGTTAAACTGATTTGGTAATTGCAAATTTTCTAGAAAGTTAAATTGTATAGTGTTGGAGACTGAAGAAATAGAGATTACAAAATTTTCAAAAAATATTATGTAATATAAACAAGTATGTCATTTTTATGTCTCAATTTTTATTATTAATTTGGTGTAGAATTGGTAATATTTCCATACCAGCATGAGTATAATTTATCAAAGAAAGTATAAAATAATGACTAACGCATTTCTCCACAACATTAGTTTTTACATGGACATTTTAAGATGATTGAACTAAGGACCTCTCATACCCTTAGGAGACTCCTAAAAGAAGATGTTAACCAAATATTTAGCGTGTCAGTTATTATATTATAGAGATAACTAAATCATTTCGTTTAGATATCTAACAAATAAGTAATCGATCATTAATTCTGATTTTAACTTGCATGTTAATATTGAATTAACTCGAACTTTCTAAACTTTGACCATGTTTATTGAAAATAATAACTAAAATCTATAATACCAAATGAATATGTAAATTCCCCATTGAATATATATGGATGATGTAAACATCCAAATTGTTTCATATAAACTATTGATTTAGGAAAATTCTAACATGCAAAGTAAACTGAAACAGACATACTATAAGATTTAGACTATCCAAGAAGGCCACATGATGACTTTAAATTGATTAGGACATAAAATTGAATTTAGCATTGAGTTCTGCAGGCCAGGCCGTGCGAATGCACGGGTTTACGACTAGTTGTCCCTAATAAAATAGAAAGGCCAAATAAAAAAAGAAAGGCCCAAAAAAATATAAAAAAATAAAAAGAAAAAGAAAAATGCTACTATCCTCTTTTTCCACACTTGTGCTTCAAAGTAGCACCATGATCTTTATGATAGAGAGTCTCTTGTTTTGTCACTTTCATATACTAGTGGGAACTTTTCATTATAGAATTTGGCTTGTATATTCCAACAATGGGCTTCCTCAAATGCCCTAGGTCTTTGTGAGCAAGCAACTTGGATGCACACCCACTTAGTTTCTTTTATTGAGCTTTCATACATTTATGGCTCTAGTGCATCCGTTGCATTTCAATCCCTACTCCTCGCATTGACATCAATTGATGGGCATCTACATAGCCCCTTGATTAGGCACGTCAATGTGAGACTTTCTCCTTTTTTGTCTTCTCCACACAACCCCCATCATTATATTCTATTCCACCCATAGTGCTATGTCCATGTCTCACGCTCATGTATTGCGTGAAAGTTGAAAAAAGTTTGAGATTACTAAAGTATGAAACAATTTCTTGGCTTGTCATCGGGGTTGTGCATGATGAGAGCATTTTTGTGTGACGAAAATGAAGCATAGCCAAACTATATGATTTTGTAGGGATAAGCTTTCTTTGGCCATGTTATTTTGAGAAGACATAATTGCTTAGTTAGTATGCTTGAATTATTATTATTTTTATGTCAATATTAAACTTTTGTCTTGAATCTTATGGATCTGAATATTCTTGCCACAATAAAGAGGATTACATAGATAAATATGTTAGGTAGCATTCCACATCAAAAATTCTATTTTTATCATTTACCTACTCGAGGACGAGCGGGAATTAAGCTTGGGGATGCTTGATACGTCTCCAACGTATCTATAATTTTTGATTGTTCCATGCTATTATATTATCAACCTTGGATGTTTCATATGCATTTATATGCTATTTTATATGATTTTTGGGACAAACCTATTAACCTAGAGCCCAGTGCCGGTTTTTGTTTTTTTGCTTGTTTTCGAGTTTTACAGAAAAGGAATACCAAACGGAGTCCAATTGACGTGCCAATTTTTGATGATTTTTTATGGACCAAAAGAAGCCCCCGGAGTAAAATAGTTGGGCCAGAAGCGTCCTGAACCGTCGACGAGATAGGAGGGCGACCCCGGGGGGTATGGCGCGCCCTCCACCCTCGTGGATGACTCGGAGACCCCGCTGACTTGAGACCGACACAGAAAATTACTATAAATACAGAAACCTCCAGAAAATAACCTAGATCGGCAGTTCCACCGCCGGAAGCCGCTGTAGCCACTGAAAACCAATCTAGAGCCGTTCCGGCACCCTGCCGGAGGGGGGAGTCCCTCTCCGGTGGCCATCTTCAACATCCTGGCGCTCTCCATGACGAGGAGGGAGTAGTTCACCCTCGGGCTGTGGGTATGTACCAGTAGCTATGTGTTCGATCTCTCTCTCCCGTGTTCTTGATTCGGCACGATCTTGATGTATCATGAGCTTTGCTATTATAGTTGGATCTTATGATGTTTCTCCCCCTCTACTCCCTTGTGATGAATTGAGTTTTCCCTTTGAAGTTATCTTATCGGATTGAGTCTTTAAGGATTTGAGAACACTTGATGTATGTCTTGCATGTGCTTATCTGTGGTGACGATGGGATATCACGTGATCCACTTGATGTATGTTTTGGTGATAAACTTGCGAGTTCCATGACCTCATGAACTTATGCATAGGGGTTGGCACACGTTTTCATCTTGACTCCCCGGTAGAAACTTTGGGGCACTCTTTGAAGTTCTTTGTGTTTGTTGAATAGATGAATATGAGATTGTGTGATGCATATCGTATAATCATACCCACGGATACTTGAGGTGACATTGGAGTATCTAGGTGACATTAGGGTTTTGGTTGATTTGTGTCCTAAGGTGTTATTCTAGTACGAACTCTAGGATAGATTGAACGGAAATAATAGCTTGATGTTATTTTAATACGGACTCTTGAATAGATCGATCAGAAAGAATAACTTTGAGGTGGTTTCATACCCTAGAATAATCTCTTCGTTTGTTCTCCGCTATTAGTGACTTTGGAGTGACTCTTTGTTGCATGTTGAGGGATAATTAGGTGATCCAAATATGTTATTATTGTTGAGAGAACTTACACTAGTGAAAGTATGAACCCTAGGCCTTGTTTCCTAGCATTGCAATACCGTTTGTGCTCACTTTTATCATTAGTTACCTTGCTGTTTTTATATTTTCAGATTACAAAAACCTATATCTACCATCCATATTGCGCTTGTATCACCACCTCTTTGCCGAACTAGTGCACCTATACAATTCACCATTGTATTGGGTGTGTTGGGGACACAAGAGACTCTTTGCTATTTGGTTGCAGGGTTGTTTGAGAGAGACCATCTTCATCCTACGCCCCCCACGGATTGATAAACCTTAGGTCATCCACTTGAGGGAAATTTGCTACTATCCTACAAACCTCTGCACTTGTAGGCCCAACAACGTCTACAAGAAGAAGGTTATGTAGTAGACATCAAGCTCATTTATGGCGCCGTTGCCGGGGAGGTTAGTGCTTGTACGTATATCTTTAGATCTTGCAATCAGATCTTTTATTTTCTTGTTTTATCACTAGTTTAGTTTATAAAAGAAAATTATAAAAAATGGAATTTAGGATACCTCATATGCTTCATCTTTTTAATGTCTTCCATGAAAATAAGGATTCTGATAATTGTGCCAAATTGTTAGAAGAAGAATGCATTAGAATGTTTGGCACTAAATCTTTGTATGATGAGCATGATTGCAATGTTGCTAGTATGAATTCCTTGAATATCCATGATGCTAATGATATGCAAAGCCACAAGCTTGGGGAAGCTATGTTTGATGAAGATAATATTTTTTGTCTCCCATGTTTTGATGAGCAAATTTATTATGATGATAGCATGCCTCCTATTTATGATGATTATATTGATGAAAGTGGGTTTGGAAGAGTGTCAACTTTAGGAAGTGATGATCCCACTATTTTGGAGGGTGTTGAATCTTATTGTGATAATTATGAAAGTGGATTTGGAGAGGTCATGACTTTATTTAGTGATGAATCCACTATTTCGGAAGAGGTTCCAATTGATTATGAGAACAAAGTTGCTATCTATGATGATTATTATGATGACTTGTATGCTATAAAGAATAATGATATCCATGAAACTTGTCATCATGATTTTAATTTTCAATTGGATTATGCCTCACATGATAGTTATTTCGTTGAGTTTGCTCCCACTACTATTCATGAGAACAAATTTGCTATGTGTTTGATCTCTCTCTCTCTCTCTCTCTCTCTCTCTCGTTTTCTTGAGGTGATACGATCTTGATGTATTGCGAGCTTTGCTATTATAGTTTGATGTTATGATGTTTCTCCCCCTCTACTCTCTTGTGATGAATTGAGTTTTCCCTTTGAAGTTATCTTATCGGATTGAGTCCTTAAGGATTTGAGAACATTGATGTATGTATTGCACGTGCTTATCTGTGGTGACAATGGGATATCATGTGAGCCACTTGATGTATGTTTTGGTGATCAACTTGCGAGTTCCGTGACCTCGTGAGCTTATGCATAGGGGTTGGCACACGTTTCGTCTTGACTCTCCGGTAGAAACTTTAGGGCACTCTTTTAAGTTCATTGTGTTGGTTTAATAGATGAATCTGAGATTGTTTGATGCATATCGTATAATCATACCCACGGATACTTGAGGTGACATTGGAGTATCTAGGTGACATTAGGGTTTTGGTTGATTTGTGTCCTAAGGTGTTATTCTAGTACGAACTCTAGGATAGATTGAACAGAAAGAATAGCTTCGTGTTATTTTACTACGGACTCTTGAATAGATCGATCAGGAAGAATAACTTTGTGGTGGTTTTGTACCCTACAATAATCTCTTCATTTGTTCTCCGCTATTAGTGACTTTGGAGTGACTCTTTGTTGCATGTTGAGGGATAATTATATGATCCAATTATGTTATTATTGTTGAGAGAACTTGCATTAGTGAAAGTATGAACCCTAGGCCTTGTTTCCTAGTATTGCAATACCGTTTGTGCTCACTTTTATCATTAGTTACCTTGCTGTTTTTATATTTTCAGGTTACAAAAACCTATATCTACCATCCATATTGCACTTGTATCACCATCTCTTCACCGAACTAGTGCACATATACAATTTACCATTGTATTGGGTGTGTTGGGGACACAAGAGACTCTTTGCTATTTGGTTGCGGGGTTGTTTGAGAGAGACCATCTTCATCCTACGCCTCCCACGGATTGTTAATCCTTAGGTCATCCACTTGAGGGAAATTTGTTACTGTCCTACAAACCTCTGCACTTTGAGGCCCAACAACGTCTACAAGAAGGTTGTGTTGTAGACATCACTCTCTTTGCGTCCCTAGTCTTGGCATTGCTTTGGCTGTCTTGCACTCCGGCATCGCTCATCTACCCTGCTTAGTGTGGCCGTGGGCGCGGCTCTGACTGCCGTGCACAAGTAAAGGGGTGCAAACGGGGAGCCCCTACTTTTGTACACCGACATCGTGGAAGCACAGAAACTTGCGGGAGCGAAAAATTTGTTTTGATGGATGCTCTGGGGGGTTTTCAAGATTATAGAATTTATAGCGCTAAAATTAGGTCAGTCAGAGCCACGAGGGGCCGACAAGACATTAGGACATGCCTACCCCTCCTATGGTGCGCCGTGTTTCCTTGCCATCTCTTTCTAGGTCTTCTGGTCCTCGGAAGCTTCTAGGGTCTCTTATGTCCAGAAAAAAATCGTCAAAAAGTGTCATCGTATTTGGACTCCGTTTAGTAGAAATTTTCCGTAAAACCAAAAACAAGCAGAAAACAACAACTGGCACTAGGCACTAGGTTAGTTCCCAAAAATGATATAAAACTTCATATAAAGTATCTAAGATTGATAATATAATAGCATGAAACAATAAAAAATTATAGATACGTTGAAGACGTATCAGCCAAGCTTAATTCCTACTCATCCTCTAGTAGGAAAGTGATAAAAAAATAATTTTTCATGTTGAATGCTACCTAGCATATTTATCATGTAATATTTTACGATATGAATATTAAGAAACGATGAAGCAATTGATATCAACATAATAATATCCATGAATACAAGAACATAATCATTACTCTTCAAAATATACGATGATTAACGAATGTTATCCCTACTTATTGAATTATGTAAGCATGGCATGAAACTATCTTCCTAACATAGGTAAAAAATCATGAGCACTCCGGTGTCAAACCAAGCAATGTATCATACTTTTTCATGCGCTTCAGCATTTTCAACTTCACTCAATACATGAGCGTGAGTCAGGGACTTAGCATTGCGGGTGGAATAGAATATGTTGGTAGGAATATAGGGGAAGACAAAAGTGGAGAAAGTTTCGCATCAACTCGGCGGATCAATAGGAAATGGAGGCGCCTTTCAATCAATATCGATGCGAGGAGTAGGGATTGTCATGCAATGGATGCACTAGAACTGTAAGTGTATGAAAGCTCACTAATGAAACTTAGTGGGTGTGAATCCAACTTGCTTGCTCATGAAGACCTCGGGCATTTGAGGAAGCCTGCCATTGGAATATACAAACCAAGTTCTATAATGTAAAATTCCAACTAGTATATGAAAATGACAAATCATGGAGGCTCTCAAGAACATGGTGCTACTTTGAAGCACACGTGTGGTAAAATGATAGTAGCATTGTCCCTTCTCTCCTTTTCACTCATTTTTCTTTCTTTTTTTCCACCTTTTTAGAACAATGTCATGAACCTCATCCCCACTTTTTGGAGGAATCATCAGTCTCCATCATTCTTTACCTCACTAGGACAATGCTTTAACAATGATGATCACTACACTTGCTTTTACTTGCAACTCGATAAGATGAAACAATATGAATCTATATGAGTGCCTCAAGCAATGTACCAGGATGTGCAATGATCTAGCGTAACATGTATAACAATGATGAACGATGGATTTGCCATAAATATAATGTCAGCTCTATATGATCATGAAAACTAATATGATGATGAACACATATGTCATGTGGAAGTAACCATGGAAGTTGCATGGCGATATATCTTGGAATGGCTATGGAAATGCCATGATAGGTAGGTATGTTGGCTATTTTGAGGAAGGATATATATAGGGTTTAAGTGTGATAGAGCATGTCATATCACGGTTAGATGCGCCGGTTAAGTTTGCACCGACTCTCGAAGTGAGAAAGGGCAATGCACGGTACCGGAGAGGCTAGCAATATCTGGATAGATGGGAGTTTCGTTAGTACATGAACTCACATTAGTGATAAAGAACTCATATATTTATTGCGAAAGTTTTCTTAGCCCTCGAAAAAAGTACTACTCGCATGCCCCTAAGGAGGAGGTTGGTAGGAGATAACTGTCGCGTGTCCCCAATTCAAACAACACAAAGGATTTCAATGAGGAATAAAAATGCTCCAACATCCTCGCCAAGACATGACGGACACTTAATTGAGTAACACATAACAAGCTTTAATATCAATATTTTTAGTAACCAATTATCATGAACTAATATAGTTTCATATTACTACATTAATATAATTAAATCACATGTTTCATATTCAGTGATATACATGAAAGTTTTTATTATATCACTCTTATATATATCATTCTTGAACTAGTTTCATAACCCATGCATATTATCACTTCCTATTTAAGACACTCAAAAATATTTACATGAAACATGAGAGTGCAAATCATTTCTATAAATATGACCACCATCGTGCTCTAAAGATATAAGTGAAGCATGTGAGCAACTTCCTAGCTCAAAATATATAAGTGAAGCACATAGAGTATTCTAACAAATCGTGATGAATGTGTGTCTCTTCGAAAGGTGTGTCTAGCAAACAATGATTGTGGCAAACTAACAAGCAAACAAAATAAAACTATGGCACAAGACGCTCCAAGTAAAACTCCTATCATGTCATGAACAAAAATATAGCTCCGAGTAATCATAGCGTTGAATTGTGGAGGAAAGAGGGGATGCCATCCGAGGAATTGTTACTTGTGAGCTGCAATCGGATTTTGACCGAAGAGAAAGCATGAAGCAATATAGTAGAGGAGAAGTATTTCCCTCAGTGAGAACCAAGGTTATCAAACAAATAGGAGAACCACACAAATCTTTGTCGTGAGCACCTACACACACAAAAGAAAATACTTGCACCCAATGCGAGCAAGAGGGTTGTCAATCCCCTTGAACTTGTTACTTGCAAGGATTAAATCTTGTGTTGGTAGATAATAAAAAAAAGTAAGATAAAAGTAAATAAATTGCAGCAAGGTATTTTTAGTTTTAGCAATATGATTGAAGTAGACCCGAGGGCCATAGTATTCACTAGAGGCTTCTCTCTCGAAACAATAGCATATGGTGGGTAGACAAATTACTGTTGGGAAATTGATAGAAAAGCGCATAGTTATGATGATATTCATGGCAATGATCACATATATAGGCATCATGTCCGTGTCAAGTAGACCGACTCCTGCCTACATCTGTCACTATTACTCCACCAATCGACCGCTATCCATCATGCATCTACGGTATTAAGTTCATGACAAACACAGTAACGCTTTAAGCAAGATGACATGATGTAGACAAAGTAAACTCAGGCAATATGAATGAACCCTATTGTTTTATCCTTAATGGCAACAATACACATACATGCCTCGCTACCCCTTCTGTCACGAGGTGAGGACACCACAAGATTGAACCCATTAGAAAGCATCTCTCCAAAATGAAGATAAATCAATCTAGTTGGACAAACCAAACAGATAGATCAGAGAGGAATACAAAGCCATCATAATCATGCATATTAAAGTTCAGGAAATACTCGATTACTTTCAATGAATAATATGATCATAAACCCACAATTCATCAGATCCCAACAAACACAGCACAAAAGAAGATTAAATCGGATAGAACTCCAAGAAGATCGAGGAGAACATTGTATTGAAGAGCAAAGAGAGAGAAGAAGCCATATAGCTACTAGCTATGGACTCGTAAATCTGTGGTGAACTACTCATGCATCATCGGAAGGGCAACAAGATTGATGTAGAAGCCCTCGGTGATCGACTCCCCCTCCGGCAGAGTGCCGGAAAAGGCCTTCATATGGAATCACAAAAGAACAGAAGCTTGTGGCGGCTGAAATATTCTTTTGGGTGGCTCTCTGGGGGTTTCCCAATATTTGATAATTTACAAAAGTGGAATTAGGTTAGACGGAGCCACGTGGGGTACACAAGGTAACATGGTGCACCTACCCCGTGGGCGCGCCCTGTTGCCTTGTTGTTTCCTTGTTTGTTGTCTGGTCTCCTCTCGAAGCTCTAGGTTCTCTTTTGTCTAGAAAAAAATCATCAAAAAGCTTCATAGCGTTTGGACTCTATTTGGTACTGATTTTCTAGAAAACCAAAAACAATCAAAAAGCAACAACTAGCACTAGGCACTGGGTTAATAGGTTAGTTCCCAAAAATGATACAAAGATGCATATTGAATCATATAAAGTATCCAATATTGATAGTATAATAGCATGAAACAATCAAAATTATAGATACGTTGGATATGTATCAGGAACACCCAAGCTTAGATGCTTGGGTCTTCCTTGAATATTATCTTGGGGTGCCTTGGGCATCCCCAAACTTAGGGTCTTGCTACTCCTTATTCCGTTGTCCATCGAAAACTCACCCAAAACTTGAAAACTTCAGCACACAAAACTCAACAAAACCTCATGAGATCCATTAATATAACCGCAAACCATAAACTTAGGTGTTTTTGTAAACCAATTCATAATTATTCTTGCATAATACCTAATGTATACTGACTTCTCCATGACTTATACCCCCAATATATAATCCAGAGCATCATTAAAACAAGCACACTATGCAATAAAAAATAGAATCTATCTAAAACAGAATAGTCTGTAATGATCTGAACAAAAACCATACTTGTGTAACTCCAAAAATTCTAAAAAAATAGGAAAACGCAATTTTTTATCTTAATACTATGTAAAAGTTGTAGAATTTGTCACATTCCAGTAAGAAATAAAAATTCCCGCACTAGGCGTAAAAGGTTCTGTTTTGGCACATAATCAATTCAACTCTCATCCCAAAGGTTTTAATTGGACAAACATTAATTAATAGATAAAAACACAATCATTACAGTAGTAATAATCATGTCATCACACCATAACAGAAAATAAAATAAAATAAAATGTGAGACAACTATTGGATTGCCTCCCAACAAGCGCTATTGTTTTATGCCCCTAGCTGGGCATAAAGCAAATTTCAAGTGTTGTCATCTTTCAAAGTAATTCCATAGGTGGCTATCATAATAGATTCATATGGTGGTTTAATTATCTTCCTTGGGAACTGTTCCATCCCTTTCTTTAAAGGAAATTGGAACCTTATATTTCCTTCTTTCACGTCAATAATCACACCTAGCTATGGTTTGTAGGTAAGGCCTACGAAGTATTATAGGACAAGAAGGATTGCATTCAATATCAAGCACAATGAAACCCACATGTACATAATTTCTATTACCAAGTATGAGAACATCATTAATCCTATCCAATGCTTTCTTAATAGTTGAATCCGCTAAATGTAAGTTGAGGGAACATTCATCCAGATCGGTGAGACCTAGAATGTCACATAAAGATTTTGGTATAGTAGAGATGCTAGCACCTAGATCACACAAAGAATTACATTCATAATATTTAATCTTAACTTTGATAGTAGGTTCCCATTCATCATGTAATTTCCTTGGTATAGATACTTCCAATTCTAGCTTTTCTTCCATAGCTTAATCATTGCTTCTACAATGTGTTTAGTAAAAGCTTTTTTTGGTTGTAAGCATTGGGTGAATTTATCATGGCTTGTAACAGGAAAGTACATTCAATCAAAGAGCAATTTTCATAATTAAATTACTTGTAATTCAAAGTAGTGGGCACATCACTATCTAAAGTTTTGACCTCTTTAAACCCACTTTTGTTGTTTTTATCATTAAGGTTATCACCCTCCGAACAATTGGGACGCCTTCTAACTAAAGTTGACTCATCTCCAGTCACTTTTTCATCAAGTTCTATATTACTAAACAAAGATTCAATAGGTTACACACCAATCATTTTAGTATCTTCATCATTATTATGGTAAAAAATGGGTGTGAGCGCTTTCTCGAGGAACTCACGTCTAGCTCTAATAATTTCCATTCTTTTTCTACTCTCATCCATGGTGACTTGGATAGATTTTAAAGAATTAGTAACATCATTATTATGTGGCAAAACTTTAATTTTGAGGGTATCCACATCATAAGCAATCATATCCATGTTTCTAGACATATCATCAACTTTGATTAGTCTTTCTTCTACCATAGCATTGAAAATCTTTTGAGAACTAACAAATTATTTATTGTTGTTCTGAACTTCAGTAGGTATCCTATTGTTATATGGATTACCATAGGAATTACCTTAATTATTAGAGGGATTCTCGGGATAGGGTGTAGGGTTGAAATTCCCTCTATAAGCATTTTTGTTGGAATTATTTCTAGCGACAAAATTCACATCAATAGCATCATTATTTTGCTCAATCAAAGTAGATAAGGAGATATAATTAGGACCAACATGATCATTTTTACTAGTAAGCATATTCATAAAAGCATCCATTTTATCACTCCGAGTAGAAACTTCTTCGTTAGAGTTTACCTTCTTACCAGTTGGAGCTCGTTCGATGCGCCATTAGGAATAATTTGTTGTCATATTATCAAGAAGCTTCGTGGCTTCTCCTAATGTAATTCCCATAAATGTACCACCTGCAACAGAGTCTAGAATATTTCTTGAGACAAAGTTTAGTCCCGCATAAATTTTATACTATCATCCATAAATTTAATCCATGAGTGGACAATTTTTAATCATTAAATTTCATTATCTCCCAAGATTGTGCAACATGTTCTTACTCATGTTGTTTAATGTTCATGATTTGATTTCTAAGAGATATTATCTTGGCAGGAGGAAAGTACTTCGCAATAAAAGGCATCCTTACTTTTATCCCATGAATCAATACTATTGCGAAGGATGAAAACCAAGTTTTAGCACGATCTATTAGTGAGAAAGGAAATAATTTCAACTTAACAATATCATTATCCACATCTTTTTTTCTTTTGCATATGTTTGTTTCCTAGAAAAAAACCTTTGGTTTTGGATGCTCATTACCGCTCGAAAATGATCTTGATTTTACTAAAGAATAAGATTGTACTATGGAAAAATAAGTCATTTTCTTCCAAATATTTTTACAAATATGCTTTTTGATATTGAAGTATGTTTTTTTGGAACTACCACTCAAAGCGGAACTTACTTTTTTCTAGTTGTATATGAAAGATACACATAATTCAATAAAGTTAGTAAGATGGGATGCAGCATCTTCATTAGGATTTCCAGCAAATTCTTCTTTCATGATAAGATTTAGCAATGCAGCATTAATATCATATGAGTCCACACTAGTGGAGAAAGGAGCAATTGGAGTACTAATAAAATCATTGTTATTAGTTTTCGAGAGGTCACACAACTTAGTGTTTTCTTGAGACATAATGGCAACTTTCAAGCAAGCAAACAAAACAAAGTACTTTTTGTGTTTTTGATTTTTTAGAGACGTGGATGGAGATGAAAAAGAGAAGGTAAATAAAATAAAATAAAAAGTATGAAGGAACCTTGAATTTTTGTGATGATATCTGCCTGGCAATGGTGCCAGAAAATTCTTTCTGCTACTTGTGAGCTGCATTGAGATTTTCTCCAAAGAGGAAGGGTGAAGCAATATAGTAACAAATAGTATTTCCCTTAGTAGATAACCAAGGTTATCGAACCAATAGGAGAACCACGCAAACAACCGTCGACTGTACCTACACAAACAAGAGCAAATACTTGCACCCAACGCAGGCAAGAGAGGGTCGTCAATCCCATTGTACTCGTTAATTACAAGGATCAAATATGATAGTAGTAGATAGATAAATTGCAAAGTAAAATAAAATTAAATAAATTGCAGAAAGGTATTTTTGTTTTAGCAGTATGATTCATTGTTCAAGATATCTTCCGATATTCTGATAAATCGTCCGATTTATCGCTTACCGTTGTCTGACCGATAAGATAAATCGGCCGATAAATCCGCCGATATGGCAATAAATCGACCGATATGCCAATAAACTGGCCGATTTACCCCTTATCATGGGTCGACCGATAAGTTCCCGATAAGCGATATTCCCAACATTGGTATGATTAAAATAGACCCAGGGCCATATTTTTCACTAGAGGTATATCTCCCATAAACATAGCATACAGTGGGTAGACAATTTACTATTCGGCAATTGATAGAAAAGCATGTAGTTATGACATTATTCATGGCATGATCATGTACATAGGCATTATATGCATGACAAGTAGGTAGACTCCTGCCTGTATCTACTACTATAACTGGACTTCATGAGCGCTTCTATCCTTGCCTCTCTACGTATTAAGTTCATGACAAACAAAGTAATGCACGGAGTATGTTGACATAATTTAGACAGAATAAAATCAAGCAATATGATTGAACCCCATCATTTTTCCCTTATTAGCAACAATACAAATACGTGCCTCACTACCCCTTCTATCACTGGATGAGGACACCCCAAGATTGAAGCTACTACTATATATGCACCACTTCCACTGAAGATCTACTCATCAACTTGGCCAAAGAAAACTCATAGATCGAAAAGCATTACACAGCTATAACAATCACACATAATAAAGTTCATAAAATACTCAATTACTTTCAATGAATAATCTGACCATAAACCCACAAATCATCGGATCCCAACAAACGCACCACAAAAGAAGATTACATCGAATAGAACTTCAAGGAGAACATTGTATCGAAGATCAGAGAGAGACAGAGAGAGAGGGAGGGAGGGAGAGAGACATTTGCTAATCACTATGGACCCACAGGTCCCATGGGAACTACTCACACATCATCAGAGGTGTAGCATGGTTCATGCAGAAGCCCTCTGTGATCGATTCCCCCTTCAAAAGAGTATCGAAAAAGGCCTCCAGATGGGATTGCGGAAGAATAGAGACTTGCGGCAGTGGAAAAATTGTCCTAGTCGTCTTTGAGGTTTTTCCAATGTTAGAGAATTTATAGCGCTAGAATTAGGTCAAGCGGAGCCACGAGGGACCCACAAGACATTAGGGCATGCTCCGTTACCTCCTCGTCTTCTGGTCCTCAAACTGGTACAAGGAGGTGCTATACAAATGGTTTTTAACCCCTTTCCACGATGGCGTTTTGAACCGTCGCCAAGTGAGTGACTCCAAGAGGGGGGGGGGTCCTTCTTACACAACACAAAAACTGTCTGGGATAGGCCCTCCGGTCACACATGCTCGGCAAAGTGAGGTCGTGTGCGACGGGCGAGCGATCAAATACGGTCATACGTACAATTGTGCTAAAAATACAATTATATAGGCCAAATCATTTCCGGTCGTAAGTACATCCCACACAGTCAGTCTAAGAAGTACGTTTCTGTTCGTATATACATCCCACACAGTCACTCCAATGAAAATGTTTCTGTTCACAGGTGCATCACACACACAATTTACCCCACTAAATCATTTGTGATAGCGTTGCCATTGCACATGATATTAACAATTTTATCATTGGCGTTATTGAATGCATGACACACGGTGCGTAGAAGAAACTATGTGAATAAGGTTGTCCATCACACACACTTTTTATGCGGCAAACGTTTGCGCAAGGTGGCCTAACACAAACAGTTTTCAAGAGGATGTCATGTGTGATTGTCCATTGATCCAACACGGTGTATTCCTAGAAACTATGTGCTTTTCCTAAGGTCATCACCCATGGTGTTTTCTCAATAACCATTTGCAATAGAAAAAACCAATTAGCAGGCTAATTTTCCTACTATTAATAAATAATTCATTAATCTAATTGACATTTCATATTAAGCACACATTATATTTCATTCATATTAAGGAAGCATGATTTCATATTTCAAATACATCAGAGTACAACATCATATAGCTTCAGTACTCAGCTACCCCATTACACAACTACACCAGCACCAAGTTTCATATGCAACATCTATAAGCTTTCGAAATTAGCATCATAGACGGTACATAGACAGATGAATCTCATCTGGAAAACTACTGAAGCGGAAAGGGGATATTGAGCCCTCATTGATGTTGAAGGTCTTTGCCACTTTATGCCAGTGCCTGTGGATGATTGACTGCCCATCCTTTGTCCTCTTTAGGAACACTTCAATATTGAACCATGGGTGTTATATGAATACCTTCCTCACCTCCTGACCATACAGGTGGTTTGAGAGGTAATCATCAGTGAACTGCTTTGGGAAGGCCTGAAAACAAGGATGTGCATACATATATTCTCTATATTGGAAACGGGGCAAAGGAATAAAAAGGGCAAGGTATAATAGTTAGTACCATCCTGTAGTGAAGTGATGTCTTCTTCATTGTGCAGACGAAGATCTTGTTGTTTTTTGTCGCTAATTTCTTTGTCCTAACAATCTTTCTGAATTTCTTGACTTGAATGATATTCATGGACAACTCAGTTCCCCATATGCAAAAAGGGTCGAACAGTGGGTCAAAACCTATGATAGAGGGACCTACATGTGCAAGACCAAATTGTTAAAACCCAAAAATTACTCCCTCCATTCCAGAATATAAGGTGTATTGGTTTCCGTGCAAGTCAACCATTTGAATGTTTGAGCAAGATTATAGAATAAAATAACAACATCTGGAATACCTAATAGATAAAATATGAAACCACTTTTCATGATGGATCAAATGATATAAATTTCGTATTCTGGATATTGATATATTTTTCTTAAAACTCGGTCAAACATGCACTCATTTAACTTTTGAAAAAACCAATACACCTTACATAAAGGAACAGAGGTAGTAGAATGTTTCCTGCAATTGCACAATAATGTGCTATTAGGCATAGGACCATGTGTCGGTGTCAAAACTGGCAGATCTCGGGTAAGGGGTCCCGAACTATGCGTCTAGGCCGGATGGTAACAGGAGACAAGGGACACTTTGTTTTACCCAGGTTCGGGCCCTCTCGATGGAGGTTATCCCCTACTCCTGCTTGATTAATATTGATGATATGGGTAGTACAAGAGTAGATCTACCACGAGATCAAGGAGGCTAAACCCTAGAAGCTAGCCTATGGTATGATTGTTGTGTATGGAGTTGATCGCCTACGGACTACAATCCTCCGGTTTATATAGACACCGGATAGGGTTAGGGTTACACAAAGTCGGTTACAATGGTAGGAGATCTTGAATATCGCATCGCCAAGCTTGCCTTCCACGCCAAGGAAAGTCCCATCCGGACACGGGACGAAGTCTTCGATCTTGTATCTTCATAGTCCAGGAGTCCGGCCGAAGGTATAGTCCGGCCACCCGAACACCCCCTAATCCAGGACTCCCTAAGTAGCCCCCGAACCAGGCTTCAATGACGATGAGTCCACCGCGCAGATTGTTCGGCATTGCAAGGCGGATTCCTCTCCAAATCTTGTGTACCTGTAGGAATAATGTCCGATTTTTGTAACGTAGTCCTTCTCGGCTTCCATGCCCAATAATGCCCGTCTTCCACGTGTTCAAACAAATGCGAAGAGCCGGGGTGTTTTTTCATCCACACCCCTAGCCGTATAAACGATCCGCCTATTTAACGGGATGGGGATTTAGGTCCAAACCACATCTTCTCCTTTCCGCGAGTTATCATCAGAGCGCTTCCAGCAAAGGTCCATTCCATCATGACCAGTCGTCGCAGCTCCTCCCCTGCCCCTCCGGTCCCAAACCCGGGGACTGGGAGAGTTGCACCATCCCGCACAGCAAGTTAGCGTCACTTCAGGCCAAGGGATTCCTCCCTCAGGCATGTATGGTCCCGGTCTGAGCCGGTCTCGCCACCTATAATGGCGGAAAACAAGCGGAGAGCACCCCCAATCCTTCTAAAGGAGAGCGGGTGTGCCTTGTCCCTTATCTAATCAGGGGACTGGGGTTTCCAATTCACCCATTTCTCCTCGGGCGTCTGGAGTTCTACGGCCTCCAGCTGCACAATCTCACACCCGCCTCCGTACTACACATTGCGGGTTTTGTCGCCCTTTGCGAGCTATTCTTAGGCGTTGAGGCTCATTTCGCGTTGTGGAAGAGGTTATTCTGCCTAGTTCCCCGTTCAGAAAAGGGGTCTATATATCAAGTGGGCGGAGCCAAAGTATGGCGCATCGCCGGGACCGGATACCTATCCGGAACCCCAAAGAAGGCGTCCGAGGACTGGCCTTCGGAATGGTTCTACATAGATGATGTCCCACTACCGGACCCTATCTGGGTCGGTCTCCCTGAGTTCAACAGTGCTCCATTGAAGAAGCGCTTGAGCTGGCGTCCGCGGAGCTCTCAGAGAGAAAGTGACAGAGATGTCCTATACCTGATGGCCCGGATAAGACTGTTGGCTCATTCCGGACTAACCATGATTGTAGTCATGGCCGCATGCATTATGCGGGGGGTGCAGCCGCTTCAATATAGAGGCCACCCCATGTGGGATTTCAACGGGGAGGATGACGCCACACGTTACGGTCGTAAGGGGCCGGACTCAGCCGCCGCCTTAGTGAAGATTTTATCCTCTTTGTATAAGGGAGAAAAGGAGGAATTCCTCCATGTCAATCCGCAGGCCGGATTCAGTATGTATGATCCTCCAAGTTGGGTAAGTGAACAATTACACTTGCCCGTTCGTTTTATGCTCCCATGGTTAGATAGGTAGTCTAACAATTTCAATGCAGGAACTACGACAGGAGGTAAAGGACATAAGCAGCCGCCCTCCACAACCTGAGGACCCAGAATGGTCCCTCAATCCGGACTCCGAAGAGGATCTGGACATATCGGTGGATCTTATTGACGGGGTGTTCCATCAGCTAAGCAAGGACAATACCTTGGTAGCCATCACGGCTAATTACCCAGGGTTAATTCCGGCCCCCCAGGTGACAGAAACCGGAGTCTCATTCCCTTGAGAGAGATTGCACTCTCGCGTATTCCGGTGTTTCTTACGACAACCGTGTTTTGCAGGGGAGTTTTCCGAGGCAGGAGGCTGAACCTGCGGCGGCTAGCCAACGAGGGGCCGCAGGGCCCCGTGGGGCAAAAAGGAATGAAGTCCGGACTGAGATGCCGGCGCAAAGGTATAGCGCACCCTCTGTTTCCCTGGTGTTATTCTGTCAGGGCATATTTTAACGTTCGTGCTATCTTCAGAACGAAGAGACCTCGCCGGACTACATCCGGAGAGGTTGCCAATCGCGCCTCCACCAGCCAGGCTCCAACGGCTGGCCGGGAAGCGGAGGCGAGCACAAGGCGCGTACCGGACGCTCCTCCGACAGATGATGAGGACAGGCTGTCTGCCACAAATTCTGAAGTGGAGGGTGCCATGAACCATAGCGTCGCCGGACAGTTCTACGCGACGCTTGTTTCTCCCAAGAGGCTTTAGATGCCTTTAATTCGGGAGATGCGTACCTCCATGCCGCTCAAAATGGTTTAGCCAGAGCCACGGAGCAGTATGTAAAAGACATACGGGTAAGAAAATTTTGGTCAAATATATATATACCAGTAGCCCCCGAGACTTGAAACAGTTAGAGCAACTGATTTAAGGATCGTTTAATATGCAGGTTCTTACAGAGAAGAATACTGTACTGTCCCAGGAGCTGGAAAAGTGCAAGGCTCAACTAGAAGCCGCACTAGCCGCAGCAGGGGAGTCCAAAGAGACCCCCTCAGGTAAGATACACTTCGAAACATTAGTATTGTGCGGTGTTGGTGTAAATCTGACAAATCATATTGCAGATGGCGTCGGACTCGATCCGGACAAACAACAACTCTTACGCCAGCTAAAGGCCAGTGAGAGTATGTTGACAAGGGTGAGGCGAGAGAAGAATGATCTTCAGGATGCCAACACCAAGTTGGACGTCGAACTTAAGGATGTTCGTGGCCAGCTGTTGGACTCCACAAAGGAGAATCAGCAACTTCGACGCGGCATTTTTAGTAAGTGCTTGAGCGAACTTTGAAAAAAGAGTTCGGCGAGGAAGTCGACTAACAGAGTAATGTCTGTAGGTATGCTCACAGGTCGTCCTGCAGAGGAGATGCCCGGTTCTACGGGTGACCTTCTTCCCGAACTCATGCAACTATACGAGCGAATTCGGCAGGCGATGCGAGGTGTTGCCCAAGCCTTATGGCCTGCCCACTCCATGCCCGAGGGCCTTGGAGAGCTTGCGGAGAAGCTGAAGGGAGCTCGGCGGCACTTCCGGTTGTGGAAGATATCGGCCTGCCGACAAGGCGCAAGGGAAGCCTGGGCCATGGGGAAGACCCATTTTATGAAGTCTGACCCAAACCACATGGCCGAGGTCGGACCAGTGGGGCCTGACGGGAAGGAGATCCCTGTGAGCTTAGTATACGGCCAAGTAGAGTTGGCCGCGAAGTATTCCCAGCAGGACTGTAAATTAGACAGCCTGTTAGATGGTATAGAAGAGGAATACAATCAGTCAGAATGACTATGTAATTTTGAATTGACATATGTAATGCCTTCTAGCCGGATTGTAGATCGTTTGTCGTTGCCGACCTTTTCGCTTCGACCTCAGGACCTGACAGTCCGGAGTGTGTCCGAATACCATAGAGGTTATATAAGAACCGTGGTATGCGTGGAGACCAGGCGTAGGGGTCATTAGTGCTTTATCAGACAAGTGCCCAACTAGTTATGTTATATTACATGGTTAGTAAGAAACATCTTCCAGAGAGAATAGTTCTGTTAGGGGTTCCTTTCGCTGGGAGGCATGCCCTAAAGTGCATGTCCGGACTGCGTACAAAGACGCAGAAAAAAGCATCTGGGGGCACATAAAATGAGTAAAAAAGATCATCTTTTATCTCACCGACCGAATATTCCCTTAAGAACGCTAGCTTTCGGCTTCACCCAGTCTGAGGTACACATCCAGCTGACCCGGCAGTAACAATTGCAGAGGTGCTCCCTTTACCGCCTAGCCGAACAATCGGGAACGTAGGGGTAAGCACAGGAGCCTTGCAACCCAGCTTGGCCAAAACTTAAGTCATATCGATGCATATAATGGTGAAGAAAAAGGTACATGTGGAAGTTTGACGCATGTGTTGGGCATGAAGCCCGTATAAATAAGCTTCTATTAAAGAAGCCCCCAGGTTTAATGAGAGCGAGTGGCGCGTCACTAGATGAGCCTTTAAGGGCTATAAAAGAAAAGAGGGGAAGTAGAGAAATGTAAGACAGAAAAAATGCAAAAAATGGACAGAGGAAGGAGACGAACCCAGAGTCGGGCGCTAGGCATAGAATCTTCGGAGATGGGTGGCGTTCCACGGGTTCGGCTCGAGTCAGTTATCTGACGCATCTCGCAGGCGGTACGCCCCGCCAGTCAGGACTTGGTCGATTATGAATGGACCTTCCCACTTGGGCTTGAGTTTGTCCTTTTTCTTATCCGGTAGGCGTAGAACTAGTTCGCCAACATTGTAATTTTTGGCCCGTACTTCTCTGCTTCGATATCTTTGGGCCTGCTGTTGATAAAATGCGGAACGGGCTTTTGCCACGTCACGCTCCTCCTCTAGGGTGTCCAAGTTGTCCTGCCGATCAAGCTCGGCTTCTCTTTCTTCGTACATGCACACTCTAGGTGAGTCATGAATTATGTCGCAGGGCAGAACTGCCTCTGCGCCGTACCCCATAAAAAACGGTGTGTATCCGGTGGTGCGATTTGGCGTGGTCCGCAGCCCCCATAGCACGGAGTCGAGCTCCTCTACCCAGTGCATGTTAGATTCCTTGAGGGACCGCACCAGTCTGGGTTTAATGCCGCTCATGATAAGACCATTTGCACGTTCGACCTGGCCGTTGGTTTGTGGGTGATAGACAGAAGCATAATCGAGCTTGATGGCCATGTTTTTGCACCAGAGTTTTACCTCGTCGGCGGTAAATTTTGTACCGTTATCGGTTATGATGCTGTGGGGGACGCCATAATGGTGTACAACCCCGGATATGAAGTCTATCACAGGTCCGGATTCGGCCGTTTTAACAGGCTTGGCTTCTATCCATTTGGTGAATTTATCCACCATGACCAGTAAGTATTTTTTCCTATCGGTCCCACCTTTAAGGCGTCCGACCATGTCAAGCCCCCATACCGCAAAAGGCCAGGTGATGGGTATAGTTTGGAGTGCGGTGGGTGGCATATGGCTTTGGTTGGCAAAAAGTTGGCAACCAGCGCATCGTTGGACTAAGTCCTGAGTGTCTGCCCGGGCCATCGGCCAATAAAAGCCTGTAAGAAAAGCCTTGCTAACAAGGGACCGAGGAGCGGCGTGGTGACCACCGAGTCCGGCATGAATTTCAGCCAGAAGGTTCCGCCCTTCCTCTTTGGAGATGCACCTTTGAAGGACTCCGGTAGTGCTTTTCTTATAAAGCTCTCCCTCATGGACTCTATAGGCTTTAGATCGCCGCACTATGCAGCGGGCCTCATTTTGGTCCTCCGGGAGTTCCTGCCTAGTAAGGTAGGCTAGGAATGGTTCTGTCCATGGGGTGATGACCGCCATTATTACGTGGGCTGAAGGTGTAATTTCATTGGCAGAGCCTCCAATTGTGTCAGGTTGTTCGGCGTCGAGTGGTGCGGCTGGGTCCGGGCTGTTATTTACGGGTTCCCCCTCCCATGTTACGGATGGCTTGAACAATCTTTCCAAAAAGATGTTGGGGGGACTGCATCGCGTTTTGCTCGGATGCGTGCCAGGACGTCCGCTGCTTGATTGTTTTCTCGGGCTATGTGGTGAAACTCCAGCCCTTCGAACCGAGCTGACATTTTTAGGACGGCGTTGCGATAAGCTTCCATTTTGGGTCATTGGCGTCGAAGTCTCCATTTATTTGGGATATCGCGAGGTTTGAATCCCAGCGTACCTCTAGGCACTGGATACCCATGGATACTGCTATCCGGAGACCATGTAGGAGGGCCTCATATTCGGCTGTGTTGTTGGAATCCATGTACATGATCTGGAGCACATATTGGACTGTGTCTCCTGTGGGGGACGTCAGGACGACGCCAGCCCCCAGTCCGGCCAACATTTTGGAGCCGTCGAAATGCATAATCCAGTTTGAATATGTGCCGTACTCTTTAGGGAGCTCGGCCTCCATCCATTCTACGACGAAGTCGGCCAAAACTTGCAATTGAATAGCTCTCCGTGTCTTATAGGTTATATAGAATGGGAGAAGCTCGATGTCCCATTTTGCAATCCGGCCCGTTGGGTCGCGGTTGTTGATAATATCGTTGAGTGGTACTTCCGAGGCTACTGTTATGGAACACTCTTGAAAGTAGTGTCAGCTTCCGGGATGCCATGAATACCGCGTATGCAATCTTTTGATAATGCGGGTATCGTGATTTGCATGGAGTGAGGACAGTGGATACGTAGTAGACCGGCCTTTGAAGGGGGAATTTGTGTCCGTCCGTTTCCCGCTCAACAACGAGCACTGCGCTGACAACTTGATGTGTTGCTGCAATGTACAATAACATTGGTTCGCCGGTGTTCGGCGCGGCCAGGACTGGGTTTGCTGCCAATATGGCTTTAATTTCCTCAAGTCCGGCCATGGCAGCCTCTGTCCACTCAAAGTGTTCGGTGCACTGAAGGAGGCGATAGAGGCGTAGTGCCTTTTCTCCCAAGCGAGAGATGAAGCGGCTTAAGGCCACCACGCATCCGGTTAATTTTGTATTTGTTTGAGGTCGTTTGGGATATCCAATTGTGACAAAGCTCGGATCTTGGCTGGATTTGCTTCAATTCCTCTACCGGATACAATGAAGCCCAAGAGCTTTCCGGCTGGAATGCCAAAGACGCATTTTTCCGGATTGAGCTTGATGTCATATTTTCGGAGGTTATCGAATATAAGCCTCAAGTCATCTACTAGAGATTCGACATGTCTTGATTTGATGACCACATCATCCACATACGCCTCCACTGTTTTGCCGATCTGATTTGCCAGACATGTCTGGATCATGCGCTGATATGTTGCGCCGGCATTTTTCAGCCCGAAGGGCATTGTGTTGAAGCAGAATGGGCCGTATGGTGTGATGAATGCTGTTGCAGCTTGGTCTGATTCTGCCATCTTGACTTGATGATAACCGGAGTATGTGTCGAGGAAACACAACGAGTCGTGTCCTGCGGTGGCATCGATAATTTGATCGATACGGGGGAGGGGGAAGGGATCCTTTGGGCAAGCCTTGTTAAGGTCTTTAAAATCAACACACAGGCGCTAGGATTTGTCCTTCTTTGGTACCATCACCAAGTTTGCTAGCTAGTCCGGATGTTTTATGTCTCTAATGAATCCGGCCTCCAATAGCTTGGCTAGCTCCTCTCCCATAGCCTGTCTCTTGGGTTCGGAAAAACGCCGAAGGGCTTGTTTGACAAGTTTAAATCCTTTTAGGATGTTTAAGCTGTGTTCGGCCAGCCTGCGTGGGATCCCTGGCATGTCTGAAGGGTGCCAGGCGAAGATGTCCCAGTTCTCTCATAGGAACTCTCGCAGTGCGGCGTCTGCATCAGGGCTCAGTCGTGCCCCGATTGAAGCTGTTTTATTGGGGTCCGTTGGATGGACCTGGAATTTGACCATTTCGTCAGCTGGCTTGAAGGATGTGGATTTGGATCTCTTATCGAGTATCACATCATCCCTGTTAACCGTGGAGCGCAGCGCAGTCAGTTCCTCGGCCGCTAAGGCTTCGGATAGCGCCTCAAGGGCTAATGTGGCTGTCTTGTTTTCGGCGCGGAGTGCTATGTCCGGATCACTAGCTAGAGTGATAATTCCATTCGGCCCGGGCATCTTAAGCTTCATGTACCCGTAATGAGGTATTGCTTGGAAGATTGTGAATGCTTCCCGCCCAAGTAAAGTGTGATGTCTGCTCTTGAACGGGGCCTCCTGAAACGTGACTTCTTCGGACCTGTAATTATCCGGCGTGCCGAACACTACATCTACTGTGATTTTTCCTGTGCAGCGCGCTTCCCGACTGGGGATTATTCCTCTAAAGGTTGTGCTGCTTCGCTCGATGCGGTTATAGTCTATTTCCATTTTCTGAAGGGTTTCCTCATAAATGAGGTTCAATCCGGTGCCTCCATCCATGAGCACCTTGGTGAGGCGAAAGCCGTCCACTATGGGACTGAGGACCAATGCAGCTGGTGCTCGGGCTGTTCGGAATCTAGGTTCATCACTTGCGTTGAAGGTCATGGCAGTGTCGCTCCATGGATTTATTGTTGCAACTTGATAGACTTCGGCGAGGCTGCGGAGTGTTCTTTTCGCATATTGTTTGATGCGAAGGTCTCGAAGACTGTGAGAACGGTACTGGTGTCCTCGGGCTGGCTTTCTGCGGCCTCCAAGATTAAGAGGTGCTCGCCAATTTTGGCCACCTGGCGGAGTATCCAACATGCTCTAAGGCTATGAGTTGGTGTGGCGTCCTCTGCACTGTGAATTCTACAGGGTCCATCAAGCCACCTTTCCAGTACGGTTCCATGCCTTGTAGAGGGTTTTGGCTTTTTGGTGTTTATCCCAGGTGTCCTATGATGATGCACCCTCTTAGTTCGGACGGGATTACTATTCAAGGCCGGATTATCCCAAAATTGTATTTCGGTTTTCCAGGCGCTTTCCATCGCACAGTATTTTTGTACTATGGACGCCGAGTCAGCGAAGCGTGTAATATCACGATGACTTACTGCGTTAAGGATTCCCTCGTCCGTGCAATTACTGCAAAAAATTGAGATTGCGTCTTCCTCGCGGCAATCCTGTATCCTGTTCATAACCAGGAGGAATCTGGCCCAGTAATGATGTACTATTTCCTTGGGCTTCTGCCTTATTTGGGAGAGATTTCTTATGTTCGGGTGGGCGGGTGTCGTTGAATCTGAAACCTTACCCAATCCAAGATTCGGAGGCCGAAGAGTTTCCGAATTCTGAAGTTCGGATTCTTGGATGTTGTCCAACAAATCTAGCCCATTGCCTGATTCTAAGCTCAGGTCTTGAGTTACATCCTCCCCTCCGCGGATATCCGGCTTGGAGGAGTCAGGAATTCGGACGTAGCTAGTCCTTAAAATAGATGAAGGGTCGCCGCACTGCGCCTCTACCACGGCAACGTGGTGGGTGACTTGGGGAGAGTTAATTTCTCTTAGATCGGGTTTAAGCCCAACCTGGTCGTAATCCGTAGCGACCCCCAGGGCGGCGATGCGATCCAAGAGCTCGTTTACGGAAGAGAGCTCCATTGTATCTAGCTGCTCGACGAACTCCGAGCTGACGTGTAGGTTGCTTTTGATGACCCGATAGGTCACTGTCGGTGCAACAGCTGAACAGGCGGTCATGAGAAAACCACCTAGCCAGAGGGTTTGGCCGATAGCCAAGGCTCCCTCAGCAATGGCGCCGTCTTTAAAGACGGGAGAAGGCATCCTTCCTGATTGTGACGGCACAGAGGAACTCTCAATGAAAGCACCAATGTCGGTGTCAAAACCGGCGGATCTCGGGTAGGGGGTCCCGAACTGTGCGTCTTGGCCGGATGGTAACAAGAGACAAGGGACACTTTGTTTTACCCAGGTTCGGGCCCTCTCGATGGAGGTTATCCCCTACTCCTGCTTGATTAATATTGATGATATGGGTAGTACAAGAGTAGATCTACCACGAGATCAAGGAGGCTAAACCCTAGAAGCTAGCCTATGGTATGATTGTTGTGTATGGAGTTGATCGCCTACGGACTACAACCCTCCGGTTTATATAGACACCATATAGGGTTAGGGTTACACAGAGTCGGTTACAATGGTAGGAGATCTTGAATATCGCATTGCCAAGATTGCCTTCCACGCCAAGGAAAGTCCCATCCGGACACGGGATGAAGTCTTCGATCTTGTATCTTCATAGTCTAGGAGTCCGGTCGAAGGTATAGTCCGGCCACCCGAACATCCCCTAATCCAGGACTCCCTCACCATGCATGTGCAATCTTCGATTGTAAACCTTAGTGCTTCCCATTGTTTCCCTACAACACATATAAGGTAGTTAGTGATCAAGTTAAGTGAGGGTTCACATGCTATCAGTAAAATATTTTGATGAAAAATAAGCACATGGAAAACCCATTTATCCAAACCAAGCATGATTAAGAACTAGGAAATATAGTGATTGTATATATTTCTCATGTATTAAGTGTAGCCAAATTCGATATATTCCTCATATATTAAGCCCACGACAATTGGACATCACATTGCAGAATTGAACCAAGCAGATAACTAAACACCACAACAAATGAACCAAACGTTAACAGAGCACCACATTGCATGATATAACATACTCCTAATAGAAGATCAGACAGTTAACCAAACCAAGCATGCTTAATAAATTGGAAATATAGCAATTGTATTCGTTTCTCATGTATTTAGTACAACAAAATTTGATTTATTTCTCACATGGTATACAATAATAGAATGCACCCGCAACAATTGAACATCACATTGCAGAATTGAACCAAATAGTTAACTAAACACCACAACAAATGAACCAAACGTTAACTGAGCACCACATTGCATAATGTATAACATACTAGAAGATCAGACAGTTAACCAACCCAAGCATGCTTGAGCACTTGGAAATATAGCAATGTTTCTCATGTATTTTGTAAAGATAAATGCAATTTATTTCTCACATGAAAGACAATAAAAAATTGCACCCTAAAGAATTGAACATCACATTTGCAGAACTGAATCAAATAGTTAAATGAACATGCAAACTAATTAACCAAACAGTTAACTGAACACGACAACTAATTAACCAAACAGTTAATAAGTGAGCACCACATTGCACGACATATAGAACATATACACTAGAGCAACATATTGACAGGTAAAAGTAGATAGGACATTCACTAGAATTTGTTAAGGAAAGGCAGGAGCAGCACATGCAACGGGTAAACCGAGCATTCTTAACCGGCGTAGCTAGCAAACTGAACATAGGTGCTTATAGTGGGCTAATAAGACAAGCTACTCCTCATCGTTGGAGATATCGATGATGATTGGCTCCTTGGAGATGGAAGAGGGTGAGGCCTCCACAACGTGGGTGCCCTCGTCATAGTGGTGAGTTGCCTGAGACGCTCCGGGCACCAACCTGCTGGCTCTCGAGTTGAGGTAAGCATGGCCACGCTGAGAAAACACCTCGTAGTCTTCGTCGAAGGCACCGATGGTGGCCTTGAGAAACCGCAACGAACTGTCGTTTAAAGCAGCCAACCACATCACGCGCACGAGGCGTCGATAGTGGCCTCGACGGTGAGGTGCTCCTCCAAGATCTGGGGGTTGGCATGAATGGAAGCCATCGCGACCTCAGTTGCCTGTGCGGCCGCGATTTGCTTCTCCGCTGTCAAATGCTCCTTGAGCTCCTGGCTACACTTCATGCACCATGTCTCAGGGCAGAGCTTATTTGGGGGAGGGATCGGTGATTTGGGTGGAAGGTGTCGCGCCGACGGTCGTGGCATGTGGGATGTGGAAGGAGGTGGATGGGGGTCGGGTGTCGATTACCTTCCTGGATCGACGAGGCCGAGCAGCGTGAAGGAGGATCGCTGGCGAGTAGGCAGCGCTACAGGCGAGGATTGAAGGTTTCAAATTGGAAAGGAAGGCGGAAACAGGGAAAATGTGGCTTTTGATAAGGGGGAGGGGTGGGGAGGTAGATATTTCCGCATAAGCCAAAATTTTGGATCGGTGGAGCGAAAAAACTAGCATGCAAAGTGTCATCAGACACGGTCCCTTATTCAGCACTGTGTATGATATGTGAATATCAGAAACGATTCATATAGCTTAACCCGTGTGTGATGAATTTGTTCGTGCAAATTTTGGTTCGAACCACTTTGGAATGAGAAGATGGACCAAGCACACACCAACTTAATTGTGACACGAGCAGCTAAAGGAGTTACTAGACACATTATATAGATTGGAGGAAGAGAGTTCACTTTCGTTCGAAGGTGTTCCGTGAGCTCACTCTGGTTAGAATGAATCCCAACAAACAACATAAGATGGCTATCAATACTCCTTTTTTGCTTACTTTGGAGACCCCAATCGGCCAGAGAAGATTTCCCTGGTTACAGTGGTCATCCACATCATTGCATTATTTGGGTAGACAAAGGAGACTACAACACACCACACTTCTTGTTTGAGCAAGTTCAGTAATTAAACGGAGCTAGCTGACCTAAACATTACTGTAACAAATTAAAGACCAGTGCTCTTAATTAAACAAATCATAGAGTACTACTATGGCTGCTGCTCGTCGTTCTCTGCCTCCTCCTCCATGTACAGCTCACACCCGATGATCTCCTGGGGAAGGGGCTCCATGGCATCCATCACACCATACTCGGCAATCATCTCGCCATCCGCATCCACCATATCTTTGGAAAAGGCATCCATGAGCTGGGCGTGGGTGGCCGCGATCTGGGCTTGGACAGGCTCCGTCGTGGCAAGGTATGCCGTGGAGGAACGAACAACTACTCGAACGCTCTCGGCAATTGCCAACTCTTCAGCTGTGGGTTGTCAACCGTTGCCGGAGAAGCTTCATTCGGTTTTTGCGGTCACCGCCATGATCTAGGCATGGGCGGCCTCGACATGTTCGCGGGCGGCCTCCATCAGGTCTAAGGTCGCCGCTGCGAAATGGACAACTGATGTGCCGCTCTCGTCAGTTGTTATCCCCAAGGTAGATGTTTCTGCCGCCACCTAAGAAGCAACAGAGACCGTTTGGGCTGCCTTGGCCGCCCTGTCGGATATTGCAGCCGCGCTCACACTACTAGGAAAAGGCCTACTAATGGCGCACCAGTTTTGCCTACTAATGGCGCATCACTTGTGCGCCATTAGTATCACGCCACTAGTATTTATTACTAATGGCGCACCACTGGTGCGCCATTAGTATCTGGTATACTAATGGCGCACCACCCAGTGCGCCATTAGTATATAACACCATGCGCCATTAGTATGCCTCCCAGGGGCCATATTTAACCATGTGTTTTGGCACACTAATGGCGCACTGCGGATGGATGCGCCATTAGTATACTTGGCATAATAATGGCGCACTCTTTGGTGATGCGCCATTAGTATACTTTGGCATACTAATGGCGCACTCTGTAGTGATGCGCCATTAGTATGAATATTAGGTTTTATTTTTTTTACTTTTCTGATTTTTGAACAGGTTACAAAATGTATTATTTGATAGAATATAGACAGTAGCACACAGCAATAGCAGATTCATCGAATACAATAGAAGATTAGTCTCCGAATACAATTCATCATATTAGTCTCCAAATTCAAAAGACCGAACAAAGATAAAACATTACAAGTCCCAACTGAATGATGGACCATGCATGTTCTATCTCACTACTAAACCCCAAGAGAAAAATTCAGTAACAAATGGAGTAATAGATTAACAAATTACAATACACAAGAACTAAACTTTGGTTAACTGAATGCATTAGCTACTGAGTTGTCCAGATTAACAAACTATAGTGCACAAATCGTATGTCATCATCAGTAACAAAATTCAGATTAACAGATTACTTCCATATGTCAATTTTAGAAGAAAAGGAACGAATTACTAGCATTGCATCTCTACTGAACTGAACATGTGGCAAATGACAAATGCTGTCTGATGTTGAACAAATGGCATGAAAGACATTGTCTGTCTAAACCTATGAACACAGTCATTACTGTTTATCTATCTAAACCTAATTGACCCTAGGCATTACTGTCTGTCAAACCTAGTGCACAAACCTAATTGAACCTATGAACAAATGGCACTACTGAACCTAATTGAACCTAGGCATTACTGTCTATCTAAACCTAGTGCACAAACCTGAAGTGTTGAGACACAAGACACGGTCGAGGGGAGGGAGGGATGGAATGGGGAGGAAGGGTGGAGAGGGAGGAAGGAGGAAGGAGGAGAGGTAAATGGGCGGGCGCGGCCGGTCGCCGGAGGGGTCGGGGTCGGCGGCGGCGGTGGCGTCGAAGGGATGGCTCGAGGGCGTCCGAGCTCGTCTGGGTCCTCGTAGTCGAAGAGGAAGACGGCGAGGGGCCGACGCGGGGAGGCTGTCGGTGATGGCGAGGTCGCGGAGGCGTCGGCGATGGCGGAGATGCAGTGGTGGGGGGCGCGGGGGCGGCGGCGCACGTAGGGGCGGCAGCGTCGTCGGTCGGGGCAGCGCGAGGGGGGGGGGGGGTTGGATCTGGCGAGAGGGAAGGACGAAGGGGTCGGGCGAGTTGGAGCTAGGGGGAAGATTACTAATGGCGCACCCCCGAGCGGTGCGCCATTAGAATGTTTTTATTATTATTTTTTGATTAGAATGTTTTTATTATTTTTATTCTAATGGCGCACCGTGGCATAGTGGCGCAATTACTAGTTTAAACTAGTAATGGCGCACTATGCAACGGTGCGCCATTAGTAGTTTTGCAAAAAAGTGAAAAAAATACAGTAGTAGCGCAGTCTACGGATGGTGATCCATTAGTAGTTCTAAATACTAATGGCGCACTCTGCCCGGATGCGCCATTAGTATGTTTGAAAAAATGAAAAAAACATTTTGTTACTAGTGGCGCACCGTGTGCCTGGTGCGCCATTAGTGTCTTCCACACTAATGGCGCATCTCCACATGGTGCGCCATTAGTATATACTAATGGCGCACCACATGTTTGGTGCGCCATTAGTGTCATTTCCATCTATAGCCCTTTTCCTAGTAGTGTCACGAAGCATGTTAGCATGCGCCTGGCGGCTGTGGTCGCGCTCTCGCCGGAGTGAGCTGCTCAAGTTGCCCTCACGAAGTGGGTCCACATCCCCATCTTTCACCGGCGACGATTGAATAGTGAAATGATATTTGGGGAGCGAGCTAGTGTACTTGAGACACCGGCTGTGGACTATACTCCAACGGTGCTCCAAGATATTTTGTGCTGCATATCACAGGGTTGGTGAAAATAAACTGTGTGTGGTCTACTTGATTTTTCGTCTTGATTTCAATTACATAATGGGGTTACAGCTACAAAGGATGGTGTTTGAATTGCTAGAACTTTTATCTACAGTGAACTGCAACTATAGGTGTGTTGGAATTATTTAGGTTCGTTTGGACATTTTTATACATTAAGTTGGTTTTCTAGGCATTTCAGGTGCACAATTCAAAATTAAACTACATGCACATGCTCCGGTGTACCAAAATGGGTTGTAAAATGATATATGTGTCCATGGGTTGATGCTTATGTCCCATGCAAGAAACGAGGATGAATTTCAAACACCATGACACCGTGGCTCTCCAGCAAACGTTGAGGTATTACTTGCTTTTGTAATTCTAGTAAATCCAAAACTCGTCTGAAATTCATGAACCTTGGCATGCTATCATGGAATGGCATCAACATGCTGGGGTAAAAATATATTGTCCCAATTGGGGTAGGTTATGGTATAAGCTTCTCACAAACCAGAGCTTCTCACAAGAAGCCTCATGGTTCTGGTAGGGAATCGTGTCACCTTTGTGGACAAAACGATATCCATTGCCTCTTCTTACTTTCAAAACATTTCTAGTGTCAACGTAGAACAACAGGAGTGTTGTGTCATTTTTTGGGACTTTTCGTGGTTCGCTTGGACATTTTTATACATTAACTAAGTTTTCTATGCATTTATGTGCATATTTCAAATTTGAACTACATGCACATGCTCCAGTGCACATAAACGGGTTGAAAAATCAAATGTGTGTCCTTGGTTGCAACCTTGGGTCCCATGCAAGAAATGGGAATGAATGTCAAACACCTTTGCCACCGTCGCTCGGGCGCTAACATTGAGGTACATGGTTTTAAAGTTCTATTAATTGAAAACTCGTCTGAAATTCATGAAACTTGACATGCTATGATGGAACAACATCAACATGTCGTGGTAAAAATGTTGTCCCATTTGGGGTAGGTTGGGGTATAAGCTTCTCACAAACCAGAGCTTGTCGCAACAAGCCTCATGGTTACGGTAGGGAACATTTCACCTTTCTGGATGAAATGATATCCGTCGCCTCTTCTTGATTTCCAATTTTTCTCTAGTGTCAACATAGAACAACAGAGTTGTTGTGTTATATTTTGGAATTTTTCGGGGTTCGTTTGGACATTTTTATACATTAATTGAGTTTTCAATGCATTTATGTGCATAATTCAAATTTGAACTATAGGAACATGCTCTAATGCATATCAATTGGTTGAAAAATCAAATCTGTGTCCTTGGTTGCATACTTACACTACTGCAGGATGCTGCTAACGCGACACTACGATCAGAGACGCTTCAACGAAACTATGTGTGATGCAATAATCGCAAACGGTGGTGTAAAAGAACTGTCAAAAAATGTGCAATACGTTTGCGATGGAGGACGCATCAAACACGATTCAGATTTTAGTTGCGTGTGCGATGCAGGGCATACAGTTTAGTTCAATGAACTGTTTGTGATGAGGTACAAAAGAAACGGGCAGCCAAATGAAGGTGTGTGCGATATACAACATATAATTCACTCGGATGAACTGTTTGTGATTAGGAAACACAAAAGAAACGGTCAGCTAGATTAAGGTGTGTGCGATATATGACATGTGGTTCACTCGGATGAACTGTTTGTGTTGAGACAAGAGAACATAAATGGTTCAATATAATAAGATGTGTGTGCTACATGAAAAACATGTCTGTAATCAGAAATGTGTGTGAAGACCGATAATAACACAGATGGTTGCTGCGAATAAGACGTGTGTGTTGTGTGATGGGATTGCATGCAGAACAATATACATAGGTGGCTACTACAACCATGGTATTTGCACACACCAAAGTAAACTATTACATGCAAAATTACATATGTGGCTACTACACACATGACATTTCCACACACCAATAAAGGAAACTCTATATTACATGCATGATTAACTAGCATAAACGATCACCTGATCATCATCTACTTATTTTGAGGCTTGCTTTTCTTGTCGCTCGATCCGGGCTCATCGATTTGGGTAACGAGGCACTTCCTCATGTCAACGATTCGTCTGTGCATCTCGTAGCATGTGTACACGCTCTTGGCCACGAACCTAAGGTGAGGTTCATCCAGTTGCCGCATCTAGGCCCTGTGCCAGGATATGAGACTTGTTCTCTGGGCATCCTGCTTCGTCTTTTCGTATCAGAGGTCGATGATGGTCGAGGCGAGTTCAACCAGGGAGTCCTACGTGCTGCCCCAGACTCTGTTGTGCTCACGGATTTCGACAAGGTTCTTGCAAGCCAAGCCCATAACCCTAAGAGCTTTTACATCGTCGGTGGTTTCTACCATGGCGAACTTGTAGTCGGTGCTGTTGACAAACCTGGTGAAACGGTCGCAAGGCTCTTTGGCCATGGATTAGATGAGGACATGATGGCGGATGCACAACTGGGCAATGACAACCTTTTGATCTATGTCAGGACGACCGGTGGTGTACTGGAGGTGGCAACGCGTTCGACACAACCGGATGCATATGGCCCCCCTGACGTGATCATGCACACGCCCAACCACTGGGTAGAGCGTGCATGGAGGGACGCGAGCAGAGTGTGATGTCGCTTGAAGCTATGTCCGTATTTCCCCAAAGAGAAAGGGATGATGCAGCACAGCGGCGGTAGGTATTTCCCTCGGATATGAAACCAAGGTTATCGAACCAGTAGGAGAACCAAGAAACACAATGTAATCAACACCTGCACACAAAAAACAACTACTCCCAACCCGACGTGTAAAAGGGGTTGTCAATCCCTTTTGGTTAGCGGCGCCAGAAATTGGCAAATGGACGTGAGATAAAATTGTAGTAGATTGATAGATCAAACACCAAATAAAATAAATAAGAATAAAATGCAGCGATGTATTTTTGTATTTTCAGTTTAGTAGATCGGAAAAATAAAAGGCAAATAAAATAGATCGCAAAGGCAAATAATATGAGAAAGAGACCCGGGGGCCGTAGGTTTCACTAGTGGCTTCTCTCGAGAAAAATAGCAAACGATGGGTAAATGAATTACTGTTGGGCAATTGATAGAACTTCAAATAATCATGACGATATCCAGGCAATGATCATTACATAGGCATCACGTCCAAGATTAGTAGACCGACTCCTGCCTACATCTACTACTATTACTCCACACATCGACCGCTATCCAGCATGCATCTAGTGTATTAAGTTCATGGGGAAATGGAGTAATGCAATAAGAACGGTGACCTGATGTAGACCAGATCTATCTATGTAGAGATAGACCCCATCGTTTTATGTCACAGGGATCAAGCACCGTAAGATCGAACCCACTACAAAGCACCTCTTCCCATTGCAAGATAAATAGATCAAGTTGGCCAAACAAAACCCAAATATCAGAGAAGAAATACGAGGCTATAAGCAATCATGCATATAAGAGATCAAAGAAACTAAAATAAGTTTCATGGATATAAAAAGATAGATCTAATCATAAACTCAAAGTTCATCCAATCCCAACAAACACACCGCAAAAAGAGTTACATCATATGGATCTCCAAGAGACCATTGTATTGAGAATCAAACGAGAGAGAGGAATCCATCTAGCTACTAACTACGGACCCAAACGTCTACAATGAACTGCTCAAGCATCATCGGAGAGGCACCAATGTAAGTGGTGAACCCCTCCGTGGCGGTGTCTAGATTGGATCTGGTGGTTCTGGACTCTGCGGCGGCTGGAACTGATTTTCATCTACTCCAGTAGGGTTTCTGGAATATTGGGTATTTAGAGAGCAAAGAGGCAGTCCGGGGGCACCTGAGGGGAGGCGCGCCCCAGGCGCTGCCTTGTCCCAATGGGTGTCTTCTGTTCCATAAAAAATCTCCGTAATATTTCGCTGCATTTGGACTCCGTTTGGTATTGATTTTTTGTGATGTAAAAAATAACAACTGGCACTTGGCGCTATGTCAATAGGTTAGTACCAAAAAATGATATAAAATGGTCATAAAACATCCAATATTGATAATATAACATCATGGAACAATCAAAAATTATAGATATGTTGGAGACGTATCAGCATCCCCAAGCTTAACTCCTACTCGTCCTCGAGTAGGTAAGTGATAAAAACATAATTTTTGATGTGGAATGCTGCCTAACATGTCATATCATATCCGTTTGTTTATAGCATGGACATTTGGTCTTTTATATTGTTCAAAGCAATAGTCTAGTTTTGACATGATAACTTAAATACTCAAGCATATCAACAAGCAACCATGTCTTTCAAAATGTCAACGCTAAAATAAGCTATCCCTAGACCATCATGCTCAATCATTGATCCATTCATGAAACACACTCGCATATTAACTACACCCAATGCTCAAGTACGATCATAGTGCCTCCTGGTTGGTGCTTTTATAAGAGAAGATGGAGACTCAAATTCAAAATAAAAATTGCGTAGAGTAAAAGAAAGGCCCTTCGCGGATGGAAGTAGGGAATTGTAGAGGTGCCAGAGGTCAAAGCGAAAAACTTAGCGATAAAAACATTTTGGGAGGTGTGTCCTTCCCACCAACGTAAACGACTTAGAGTTCCCAACACTTTCCATTCTAGATATATCATAGGCGGTTCCCAAATAGAAATTAAAGTTTATTCCTTTTTCCATCATACTTTCACTTTCCATGGCTAACCGTATCCACGGGTGCCTTCCATACCAACACTTTCCAAAGAATTTATTATTTGACGACATAAAGTAAATTCATTTTTCATTTCGGGACTGGGCATCCCTAATACCTTTGCCTTACTCTTGTGCAATGACAAGTGAATAAACACTCATCGTGAGAATAACACATCTAGCATGGAAAATATTAGCCACCCGTCACCGCTCCGCGAGTGGAACGAACTCACAAAAGAGAAGTTTATTATGAAAATTAGAGATGGCACATACAAATTTGCTTAGAACGGCAAAAGAATACCGCATATAGGTAGATATAGTGGAGTCATGTGGCAAAACTGGTTTAAAGGTTTTTGGATGCACAAGTAGTGATCATACTTAGTGCAAAATGAAGGCTAACAAAAGATTGAGAAGCGACCAACCAAGAAACGAATAATCTTAAGTGAGCATTAAGCATAGTTAACACCAAATAATCCACCACAAGTAGGATATAATTTCATTGCATAATTATTGACTTTCGTGCTTGCATAGGGAATCACAAACCTTAACACCAATATTCTTACTAAAGCATAATTACTGATCAACATGACTCACATATCACATCATGATATCTCAAAACTATTACTAAGAATCAATTTTATTTTTTCCAATGATCTTCATGAAAGTTTTTATTATAACCTTCTTGGATATCTATCACTTTGGAACTAATTTTCATATGTTGCTTTTGATAAGCTCAAACAAATATAAGTGAAGATCATGAGCATAATTTTTCTTTCTATCAAATTAACTTAAGTGAGGCAAGAGAGAATTTCTTTAAAAATACTAAAGCACTCCATGCTCAAAAATATATAAGTGAAGCACTAGAGCAAATCCAGAGCTCATAAAAATTTAAGTGAAGCATAGTGAGCAATTTTAACAAGTCATGACATAATTTTGGCTCTATCAATTAAGTGTGTCCAGCAAGGGAGCAAGACTAAAAACACAAAATAAAACAAGCAAAGACTCATATCATACAAGACGCTCCAAGCAAAACACATTGTATGTGACGAATAAAATATAGTTTCGAGTAAAATACCGATGATCGTTAGAAGAAAGAGGGGATGCCACTCGTGGGCATCCTCAAGCTTAGTTGCTTGCTCATTTTTTTGGTAATAGTTTGGGATGCCGGGGCATCCCCAATATTAGGCTCCTCTTACTCCTTATTCCTTCTTCCATCGTAAGATAACCCAAAACTTGAAAACTTCAATCACACAGAACTCAACAAAAGCCTTCGTGAGATCCGTTAGTATAAGAAAACACAGGACTACTATAAATACTGTAGTAAACCAATTCATATTTTGTTCTTGCATTATATCTACTGCATTCCAACTTTTCTATGGCCAAAACTCATCGAAGAAAACCATAGAGCCATCGAAATAATCACACAATGTAAAGAAAATAGAATCTGTCAAAAACAGAACATCCTGTAGAAATATGGATGTTTCGAATACTTCTGTAACGCCAAAAAATCTGAAAATTTAGGATGGCCTGAGCAATCTGAACATCGCTCTCTGGTTAAAAACGAAAATTATTTTCGCAAACGCAAAAGTTTCTGTTTTTTCAGCAAGATCAAACAACTATCACCCAAGAAGATCCTAAAGGCTTTACTTGGCACAAACACTCATTAAAACAAAAACACAATCATAACAGTAGCATAATTGTACTAACACTCAAAAACATAAAGCAAAAAGGAAAAATAAATTTTATTCATTGGGTTGCCTCCCAACGAGCGCTATAGTTTTACGCCGTTAGCTAGGCATAAATCAAGGATCTAAGTTTTGTCATCCTTGTTCAACTCCTCAATCAAACACTTAGAATTCTTCAAAGATTTCGCATAAATATTTTCAATGACAATACTCCTAGGAACAATTTTAAAGAATTCGTTTTTGCCCAAGGGATGTCTTCTAACTTCGACATAATTCGGGTGGATGCTAATCATCTTAAGATCCTATTTACTATTACTAGAAGTTGCTCCCTTCTTCTTAGTAACTTGAGTAGTCTTGCCAATCTTTACGGGAATTTTTTCTATAGTTTTAGCGGAAGCAAAAGTCGTGCTCAAATTACTAAATATTTCTTCTAATTTATCAATCCGAGATAGACTTTCTTCAATTATTTCATGAATTATAGTTCCCTTTTTAACAACTTAAAAACTTCTCCCGCTTTTGACCCAATCTTAGTGGAAAAATTATGCATCTTCTTATCCAAATTTTTTAGTGGCAAAATTATGCATCTTCAATATGCTCTTCAGTAAGCATTTTCTTTTCCATAGCACCTAATCTTTCCATGACATTCTCAAGAGTCAAAGTTGTTTCATTAATAATAAGAGGTGGTGAGCCTACAAAATTTCCCATAGCATTAAAAGCATCAAGGGAGAGACACATCAAGAAATTTCCACTGGTAATGGTATCAAGGACGAATCTATACCAAGTGGTGATGCCCACATAAAAGCAACGAAGGAGAACAACAGTAGATTGCTTTTGGATAGATCTATTATGAGCATTGCAAATTCTATACCAAGCATCTTTTAAATTTTCTCCTCCCCTTTGTTTAAATTTGAGAACGTTGTTCTCGGGAGTACACGCAATAGAGGAAGAACTATCCATGACGGTAATAACGGCAAACAAGATTGCATGCAAAAACAGATCCGGCATGAAAACGGCGAAATGAAAAGAGGGGCGAATAAAACATCAAATTTTAGTGAAGTGGGGGAGAGGAAAACGAGAGGCAAATCGAAAATAATGTAAATTGCGAGGAGATGAGATTTGTGATTAGCAACCTGGTGTATGTTGAAGATCCCCCTGGCAACGGTGCCAGAAATTCCTTTTGATGTCTCTTGAAGCTACGTTGGTATTTCCCCAAAGAGGAAGGGATGATGCAACACAGCGGCGGTAGGTATTTCCCTCAGATATGAAACTGAGGTTATCGAACCAGTAGGAGAACCAACACTACAAAAAAATACACTTCCGTGATGATACGTGTTTGTCATTGTAGGTCACGTTTTCTGTCATGCATGTACATCCATGACAATTTTATGACAGAATCAGGATAGTCATACCTGTGCTGTCGTAGAAGTGTTACATGACATTACCAAAATTATCATCACGGAAGTGTCCACTTCCATGACAATAAATCGCGCGTCACATAAGTGCTTTTGTCAAGGGTGACCAACACGTGTCATCCACTGTAACGGAACGCCGTTAAGCTATCGGGTCCGGTTTTGGATCCGATAACCCGTTAACAGCCCGGACTAATGGGGATTTTCCACGTGTAAAATTCTGATTGGTTGACGGAAACATGTGTCAGTTCCGCGTTGGCATAGGTGTCACTCATCCAATGGGCGATATGCGCCTATGATATGTTGACACATGGACCAGCCCAAATGTGGCCCATAATGTTTAAATGGGCCGGCCCAACTAAAGGCCCGCAAGATTTTGCTGACCATAATGGGCCAGCCTAGCTAAAGGACCACGAGATTTTGTGGACCATAATGGGCTGGCCCAGCTAAAGGCCCACAAGATTTTGCAGGTCATAATGGGCCGGCCCAGGTAAAGGCACACAAGATTTTTGCGGGCCATAATGGGCCGGTCTAGCTGAAGGCCCACAAGATTTTTATGGACCATAATGGGACGACCCAGCTAAAGGCCCACGAGATTTCGCCGACATTAATGGGCCGGCCTAGCTATAGGCCCACAAGATTTTGAGGAACCTAGTAGGCCGGCCCATTAACTGGCTGCCATGTTTTGGGCCAAATGCCGGGCCATATTTGATCTGATCCATTAATGGTCTGCCATGTTCCGGGCCTAACAATGGCCCATATGAGATCCGGCCCTTTAAAAGCCTACCATGTTCTGGGCCAAATTACGGCCCAGATCAGGTCTGACCCTTTAAGAGGCTTTGGGCTAAATTATGGCCCATATCAGATTCGGCCCATCAACTAGACGCTATGCTTTTGGGCCCACTTGCTAAAGGCCCATTTAGTAATTTGGCCTGATATTAGTTTCGGCCTATTAAGGGTCCATTTAACATTTCGGCCCTATATTAATTTCGGCTTGTTAAAAGCCGGTCATATAATTGGGCCTAACTACGGCCCGGTTTGCATCCGGCCTGCTCGTAGCCGATAATCTGATTGGGCCAAACAAGGACCGAGACAATTTTGGCATGTTAAAAGCCCGTGATTTGATTGGCACAATCATGGGCCGGGGTCCATTTCGGGCTGCTGCCGGCCCGTGAGCTGTTCGGCACGTTTCAGGCCCAACCGACTTCTCAGCCTCCTAAAAGCCCATTGAGTTTTCTTGCGAAAAGAGGGCTGGCGGTTTACTCGGCCTATTAAAGGCCCGAATCTACTAGTGGGCTAGTTTACATTTAGGCCTTCTAACGTACCAAGATGACGGGGCCCATGATGCGGATCATACATCGTGATTGCGCGACGACCCGATTATGTACCGCAATTTTACGGTTTGGCCTTTTTACTACGAAGACATGATATATATACAGTAAAATAACTATAGCTTCGTGAATAAGAAAAAACCTAAACTATACAATAATGAAATTACGACATATTACATCCACTGGGATCAAAGTTCGCCACTATGATAATAAAGCACAAGCAGACAGCAGATTACATACACGGGGCACCAAAGATCGCCACCAGTGCAACTAAACACGCCGACAAAATAATATACAGAACCGACGACACTTCAATAGAGTTCAAGAAAGGTTAGCCCTGCTAGGGAGCTGCAACGCAAGCAGCTAAGCAAGCTGATGAGACTGCGCTTGTTTAACACTTATATCCTCCTCACTTTGAAAGATAAATAAGCAGACAGATGACATGTTTTGCACATAAAAGTATCAGAGGTGACAATTCATCACATTTCTTACTGACCAATAAAGTGACACAGTTTAAAATTGCATTAACACAATATGGTATTGTTCAGGTCAAGACATGGCAGGAAATGCATTATGAAGGAGTTGGTAGCTTCACGACACCACTCGATTACAGATCAAGAACTCATAAGTATCAATGGTTAGTGTGCTGTCAATTTATCCCATTTCAGATTGGCAAATAAAGAGACAGTTTAAATAATAGTAGAATGATATCACATTGTTCATAGTTAAGACATTGCAGAATATGACATTGTGCTGTAGTGGGTAGGTTCACCACACCACTGGATTACAGAACAAGAGCAGAAGCATACATGCAGTGCAAAAGAAGATCACTTGCTCTATATAGTTTAATTTACATGGTACGAAGAAGGAACTTGGTTGTACAACTGAAAACTTAAATTGAGAAGGACAAACTTTTGTTTATGAACTACATAATAAACTTTAAACATGCAATTTAATGCAAACACAAAAAATAAATAGCTGTTGCAGTCATGCCTAACCAAATATACACAACAAAGTTTCAAGGTTTGAGAAGGACAAACTTACATTATTGGTGAAGGCAGGCTCTATAAAGCCCTTGTCCATGCTGATGGGGGGGGGGGCAATTCAAGAAGTTTACCACAAAATCTTCTTCATAAGCATTGCCTTTATTGTACATTTTGTTAAGAGTAAATATAGATGTGACAATATTACAAAAAATGGAGAATATTTAAGATAAGATGAAGAGTGATGCTACATAACCAAGTAGCTATAAATGTAAGTACAACGATACAGGCAAAAGGTACAGCCAAGAGCAATGCAGAGCTAAACTTCTTCAGTACCATCGGTGTTGTCCAACCTTATGGTAAGAGTAAATATAGATCTTATGTGTAGAAAATGGAGGGAAAAGGAAAATAAGCTACAGAGTGATGGTACATGAACAACTACCTGTCAATATAAGTACACTGATAAAGGACAACAGGTACTTACAAGAACAATGTAGAGCTAAAAAAATTCATTGGCATTGGATATATTCTACACTAATGTAACCATTCATACATATCAAATAATTTGGAGCAAACAATTGATAAGCAAGCTATCATGCATACTGCTGTCACATTGAACCAGGTATGTATGCAAGTACCATGATACATGACAACAGGTACTAACAAGAGCAAAGCAGCGGGCATCATATTTGCGATATCATGTCGTTCTTTTCATACCAGAATTCTTTTTTGAGTAGATTTCCTGCAAAAAAGATCCGTAAGGCACATGCTGAAAAGTAGAAGTTCAAATTGTCATGCGATATCATAGACAGTACCTCATCCTCGGAACAAGATGAGTGCATAACAAGGTTTTCCCATTCAATGGCTTCTAAATTTAGCACAGGAGACTTCACCAGAAATTCGTTTATAGACTTGCCGTCAAAGTGTGATTTCCTTAGGTAACACCAATACTGCTGCAATGCTTCCTTGAAAAGCGCAAGCAAGCTTTACTCGTCATGACTATCCAGATTGACCCTCTCCTACTTACAACAATGTAATGTAAATCATTGATGTGTTCAATCTGCAGAAAAAGGAAAATAATCACCATGAATAATAGCACTTACACGTAAGTGGGACAGGAAGATGTGAAAATGGTGTTTGTCTTCACTATAATCTTCCCATGATGGGAATATATGCACGTAGTCCCTAATAACATTGAAAGCATTGTCTTTTAAACTGGGAATAACTGGAATGGGGTTCCAATCTGCAGGAATTGGCCGTCTATGCAGTTGGGATAGGTCTTCGGCCGGTGGACTTGCTGTACTTTTTGCTAGAGTGGGATTTTTCTATGGTACGGCTAGTGCTATGGTAACTGAAATCGGCATACCTTTTGCTGGAGTGCAGGTCCTGTGTGGTGCGGCTAGTGGTGTGGCTAGTGAAGTATGGGTACAGTCTGCTGGAGTCGGTCCTATGTTTTGTGTCACTGGTTGTACAACCAATATAAGTGGGGTGTTGTCTGATTTCTCCGGCACAACCACGTTTTTCAAGGACTTTGCTGGTGCCCCTTCAGGTTCAGCAATCACCCTCTTCCTTTTTGATGTCTGATGCACAAGAACAACATTTGAGTGGAAAACAATGGTATGATGATAGATGGAAAATGTATTGATAATGGATGGGCATGGCATCTCGACATATATGATGATTAAAATAAGCAGATGGCGGTGCAACAAAGTAGAAGAAATGCAAGACAACATATGCAAGTTACGCGAAATCAATAAAACCTTGCCAAATTAGAACAGGCACCTTGATGGGTGAACAGGACAGGCCATCTGCCTTTGACTCCTCGAGGTTAGAATATTCATTAGGATCATATTCTGAACAAGAATCAACAGGTGGGGAGCGTAAGAGTTTCATTGCATCCAGAATGGCACTCAATGCCTTGGTGCCAATTTTGTAAGTCATTGCGGTGTTTAGCTTCAAGAGTGGACTGCTGCTAGTGCGACACAAAGCAGCTACACATATCATAGTTTAGATATAACGGGAAAACCATAAGCATTAGAGTAAAATCAGCAAAGTGGAACTTGCTGGAATATATGTGCTAGTATTGCAGGTACGGCTAGAAAGGGTTCGGATACTAGCTCTCTTCAACTGAAGGTGCGGTACTGTTAATATCAGTGTAACTCTCAAAGGCGACACAACTCCCCGCATTTCCTTGCTATTCTTATAGGATTCAAGTGGGCAGGCCACTACAAATCCTATTCCCATGTTTACAAAATCCTACGAATCAAAGAGGCCCAAAGAGTTCAAAGTGTCCATTCTAACCGACCGTATAGACCTCTACACTGCAAATGTCCCTGCTCATCTTCACTACAAGGAACATACTGTACTACTATCGTACTCTCTTTGTTCCAAAATATAAGTCTTGGTAGAGATTTCCACTATGGATCACATACAGATGTATCCAGATACATTTTAGAGTGTAGATTCACTCATTTTGCTCCATATGTAGTCCATGGTGGAATCTATACAAAGACTTGTATTTAGGAACAGAGAGAGTACACTAGTAGAAAAAGGGTCAAACGTGAAGCACATTAGTGTTGGTTTGTATTTGAGCCGGCACTAATGTATACATTAGTGCCGGTTCCAACGGCTAGCCGGGCCGCTTTCATTAGTACCGGTTCATGGCGAACCTTTAGCACCGGTTCGTGCCACGAACCGGTACTAATGAGAGTGGTGGCAGGATGTTGTCAGAATGGGGCCCCTCCAGCCCCTTTAGTACCGGTTCTTGGCACAAACCGGTACTAAAGGTCGTCCTACATAAACCCTTCGTCCACCTGAGCTCGCTCTGTTCTTCCCCTTTCCCCTCTCCTCTCTGTTCTTCTCCTCTTCCTCTCGATCTCATCACACATTTTACCCAAAATTTCTCAAGATTTGAAGGCCCCCATCCATTCAAATGATCACAAAGGTTAGCAACTTTGTCCTTTCATCTCTCATTGCTAGATTAGCTCTTGCAATGCTTTATATAGTGATTAATTTGTGAGTTTAGTAATTTGGGAGGATATATATATATGTGCTAGTATTTGATTTATATGCAATTTGAAGTCAAAAATAACACTTAGTTTGCATATGTAGGTGTGGTTTACTTAGTGCCTTCTAAATCTCCGCCGTAACCAGCGTCGATCACCCGCACCGTCCTGTCGCCGGCACCACCTTGTGCTGAGCCTCTTGTTCATGGAATTTTATATAAAAATTGATGTTTGTGTGATTTGGATATATAGTTACTCGTATAATTATCTTACCCGTACGTTGTTTGTTATACATATACTGCCATGGTTTTGATATCCGTCCCAGTCGGCCCTCATCCTTGTTATGATTCGGATGTGGTATATATATTCTCTTTTAAAACTAATTGCATTTCGTGTTTATGACAAATTATGCCCATCAAGTTGACATAGATATTTTTTCTAGGAGGTATGTGAACCGGAAATTCCAACCGACCCTATTGTCGAGAGGTTAAATTTAGTTGAAAGAGAAAACGAGTACTTGAAAAAAAATTGAAAATAATTGAGGGGGAGAAGATGGAATTGGAGTTGCATGTTGCCGATGTCGTCGATGATCACAAGATTGAGATGGAGAAAATGCGCTTGAAGATTAGAAAGATTAGAAAATATGCCATCGATAGTGAGGCTTGGTATCATTATGCTATTGATCCATTGTTACCTTAGTTGCGATCTTGATCGGAAAAGACGGCATACATCAGGTCATGCAAGCTATGCTCTTACCAAAGAAGAGAAGGAAATCTTCTTTGAATGCCTGCTCAGTATTAAGGTACCGTCTGGCTTCTCGTCGAATATAAAGGGAATAATAAACATGGCAGAGAAAAAGTTCCAAAACCTAAAGTCTCATGAATGCCACGTGATTATGACGCAACTGCTTTCGGTTGCATTGAGGGGGCTTCTACCGGAAAACATTCGATTAGCCATTGTGAAGCTATGTGCATTTCTCAATGCAATCTCTCAGAAGGTAATCGATCCAGAAATCATACCAAGGTTACAGAATGATTTGGTGCAATGTCTTGTCAGTTTCGAGTTGGTGTTCCCACCATCCTTCTTCAACATCATGACACACGTCCTAGTTCACCTATGCGAAGAGATTAACGTTTTGGGTCCTGTATTTCTACACAATATGTTCCCCTTTGAGAGGTTCATGGGAGTCTTAAAGAAATATGTTCATAACCATGCTAGGCCAGAAGGAAGCATCTCCAAGGGCCGTCAAAATGAGGAGGTCATTGAGTTTTGTATTGACTTTATTCCTGACCTTAAGCCGATTGGCGTTCCTGAATCGCGGCATAAGGGCAGACTGGATGGAAAAGGCACGCTAGGAGGGGAACAAATAATATGTATGGACGGACATTCTCTCACTGAAGCACACTACACAGTTCTACAGAATTCCGCCTTGGTGGATCCGTATATGGATGAACACAAGAATTTGCTACGCTCCAAACACCCGGAGCGGTCTGATGACTGGATTACACGTGAACAAACCAGGAGTTTCGCCAGCTGGTTGCAAGCACGTACCATGCATGACACCTCTATTGAAGATGACCTGTACTTGCTGTCCTAGTTACCATCTTCGAATATAATGACTTTCAAAGGGTATGAGATAAATGGTAATACATTTTACACGATCGCCCAAGATAAGAAGAGCACCAACCAAAACAGTGGTGTCCACTTTGATGCAGAAACCAAGACGGGAAAGGAAACATATTATGGTTATATACAGGACATATGGGAACTTGACTATCGACGTGGTTTGAAGGTCCCTTTGTTTCGGTGCAAATGGGTCAATATGACACGAGGCGGGGTAACGGAAGACCCGCAGTACGGAATGACAACAGTGTATCTCAACAATCTTGCGTATGCAGACGGACCATTCATCCTAGCCAATGATGTGGCACAGGTTTTCTATGTGAAGGACAAGTCTACCAAGCCAAGAAAAAGAAAAGATAAGGAAGCGAATGCATCGTACGATGAGCCAAAGCGGCACATAGTTCTTTCTAGGAAGAGAAACATCGTGGGAGTGGATGACAAGACAGACAAGTCAGAAGATTATGAAAAGTTTGATGAAATTGCTCCATTCACAATGAATATTGACCCGAGCATCCCGTTAAATGATGAAGATTTTCCATGGCTACGACGCAAAAGGACACACGCGAAGAAAAAGTTTCACACCCAAAGATCTGGGATGTGATCGGCTTAACTATCATCACTTTCTTCTGTGTTTCACACCCAGGAGGGAAACTCTGTAATAGTTAGTGTAGCTGGTTATGTGTTTTGGAATTTGAAACGCGAAGAAATTTTATGTGCAAGCAAATTCTTTCATGCATTTACTGATTTTTTCAGCTAAATGACCCTAAAATTGAAAAGCATTTCAAATGAACTCAGAAAAGGATGAAAGTTGGCATGGTATCATAATTTCACCCACATAGCATGTGCAAAAAAGTAGAGAGGGTTACCTCAAAAACTGGATGCACTTCGTGTACAAAATGGACAATCTGTTTTGAAGTATCAGGGTTTCGGACGAAAACTCATCCGTTACAAAGGCATTTCATTTTTTAAATAACCTAAGAATTACCAAATTGAATATAATGATAAAACACACTAATATTAAACATAACAAAAAAGAATCACTGAAAAATCTATTTTCAAAGTTAAGTTATTCACAAAAATAAATAAAGCAAAAAAATAAGAAAAAAGCCCACCTACTGGGCCACAGCGGCCTGCATACGACTAGAAACCCAAATTCAAGTTGGGCCAGGATGCAGGCCCGCTAGCCCAGTAGGCCCAACAGGGCATCGCAGAAGAGGTAGTCCCAGAAGGCCGGCTTAAGAGAGGAGCTCGAGACAGCAGCAACGGCGGGGCTTATAAGCAGGTGCGAGTGCCCCTCGGCTAGCGAGGTGGGACTAAACTTTTGTGCCCCTCGCCTGGCGGCGCACACCCTTTAGTACCGGGTCGTGGCACCAACCGATACTAAAAGGGGGGCCTTTAGTACCGGTTGGAGCCACCAACCGGTACTAAAGGGGGTCGCTTCCCGCCGCTTGGGCTAGCCAAAACAGACCTTTAGTACCGGTTGATGGCTCCAACCGGTACTAAAGGTGGGTTCTATATAAGAAAACACTTCAAAATTTCATCAGTTTCTCATCTCTCCCTCTGCTTCTTCTCCTCTGCACCGTCGCCCGCCGCCCCCGCCGTCTCCATATCCATCGTCGCCGCCCCGGCCCGTCGCCGCCCCCGTCGCCGCCCCGTCCCCGTCGTCGCCGCCCCGTCGTCCCGTCCCCGTCGTCCCCGTCGTCACCGCCGCCCCGTCCCAGCCGCGTCGTCACCGTCCCCGTCGTCGTCGCCACCCTGGCCTGTACGTCCCCGTACCCGTCGTCGCCGCCCCGTCATCGCCGCGCCCGTCGCCGTCCCCGTCGCCGCGCGCCCCCCGTCGCCTCTCGCCTCGCCGGCTGGTGAGCGCGCGCACACACATACATTTTTAGTTATAGATTTTTCTGTTTTTCAGAAATTGTTAGACATTTTTCTGTTTTTTAGAAATAGTTAGAAATGTTAGAATTGTTAGAAATGTTAGAATTGTTAGAATTTTTCTGTTTTTTAGTTATAGCAATAGTTATAAAAAAGTTAGAATTGTTAGAATTTTTTTCTATTTCTTAGTTATAGAAATAGTTATAAAAAAGTTGGAATTGTTAGAAAATTTTCTGTTTTTTAGTTATAGAAATAGTTATAAAAAAGTTAGAAATTTTTCTTTTTTTAGTTATAGAAATATTAGAAATGTTATAGAAATGTTAGTTATATATAGCTTTGTTAGAAATGTTATAGAAATGTTAGAAATTTTAGTTATCAAAATCCAATCATTAAAAAAATGTTACTTTTTGCGGGCATATAGCTAGTATTTGTTGTCGACGATGCCCGGCCTGCATCCTCGCTGTCGACACGTCTGCGACGACGTCCAGCTGACCCATGTCTGGGACTGGGCTCCGCCGGGCTGGCACTGGGAGGTGCTGCTTGGAGGGGCGTCCCGCTTGATGAGGAACCCGGCCCCTGGTCCCGTCGTCGACCCTGATCTCGTTTGGTGGCGTTCGCGTGGGCCAGTTTCGGTGCGGAGGGAGCCGGCCCCGCCGGAGGTGGTACGTCGTCGTGTCGGGGAGGAGGACGAGCACGTCCATCGCTACATGGTTGCGTTAGAGGGCGGTAGGTTCTCCAATACCTGGCAGTTTCTTCAGGGATCTCACTTCAGCTATGATACTGTGAGGGTTCCTTCTCTTTGGGTGTCCACCGCCCGCGCCGCAGGAACCGCGAGTGTCCTAGATTCTTCTGTAGTATTCGATCTTTATTAGCTACCTAGCCAGTGATGTACTCGATATATAATATTCAAGACGATGTATTCGAGATTATATATTATTCGAGACGATGTATTCGAGATTATATCTATTATTCGAGACAATGTATTCGAGATTATATCTATTATTCGAGACGATGTATCTGAGATTATATCTATTATTCGAGACGATGTATTCGAGATTATATCTATTATTCGAGACGATGTATTCGAGATTATATCTATTATTAGAGACGATGTAATTTGAATACTAAATTGTTTTATATTTCTTTTGGCATAGTTAAATAAAAGCTATGGAGGACAAGAAGGATGATTACTACCATGAGAAAGCTGTGGCCGTTGAGTATCCCGAACTGTTTTAGTTATACAATCAAGACGCACTCGACAAATCTATCGTCAGTTGCTATTGTCTGTAAGTGATTTCTTTCTGTAATTTAAGTCTCAAGCTAGCTGTAGTGATCCTTTTGATCAATCATTACCTGTAATTATCCTCACTATATTCTTTTCTGTGGTATTATGCAGGATGAAGATGTATGAAATGAGAAAAGGTGGACGCTATGGCATTGGGTTCATTGACCCAAACACCGTTAATGAATACACATGGAAAATAAACAAGCATCAAGAAAAAGAGGTAGAGGACAGCATGCTAGAGTTCTTGAAGCGCCTCAAATACAATGAAGATATACTACTTCCTTACAACTTCCAGTGAGTCACAATTTCTTGTACTACAAATTCTCTGTTTTTGCCTACTAGCTAGCTAGCTACATGTTTTTGCTTACATATGCCCGCTTAATTAAGACATGCAAACGTGTGTGCATGCAGATTTCACTGGATCTTGTGTATCATTAAAGTTGACGCCGGAACAGTTGAAATACTGGACTCGCTACTTAAAAAACAAAGTGACTATAACATCTTGTTTGGGATAGTCAACAGGTAATTTCAATCATTATTAACTATATATCTCGGCCTATTTAGTAATTCGTCATTTCATGATATGAACTATTTAATAACCCCTTTATTCATTTTCTTTGTCGGCGGGCAGGGCTTGGGAAAGGTTCATCAGCGTCACGGAAGGCGAATGGAAACCAAAGCTGAAATGGTTTTGATCCAAGGTAAGTAATTAAGTAGTACTAGCTAGCTAGCTAGCTAGCTGCCATCTCTTTAATTATCATGCTTGATTAATTATTATCTGATCAAATTAAATTCCATTCTCGTAATAAAGGCCCTGAAGCAGGCGCAGGGGACTGATCTGTGTGCATTCTGCGTTTGCGAGAACATTCGCATGATGGCGTCCGAAAGGAGCAGATCTCAAAGACAGGAATGGGTATGCTTGTCAGAACACTATTCACAATTTTTTCACCATTATCGATATCTAGTCACACAATTAATACACATGCATATTGATCTCCTTCTTAACAGTTCAAAGAGGTGCGGGACAAGCTCCTAGAAACGGAGCGCGTAGAAGCACTTCAAGAGGAAATGGCGGGATTTTTGCTCGACCAGGTCATAAATCCGAAGGGAGAATACTATTACCCGCTACCGCCCCCATTAACCACTTCCAATTGTCATCATGCTCCGAAGGCACCAATTAGGCTAATGCTAGCAGCTCCGAAGGCAACATGCATATGTAGGAGAAATTGTATATAGCTATACATGTGTGTATGTGTGAATTAATATGGTTTGTGAGACATTGATGATATATATATGATTGGTTCTACTAGAAATTCTATTTATATATATATATATATATATATATATATATATATGCATAACGTGTACAATGTGTACTACCGTAAAATACAAGCAAACGAAAAAGAATGAAAATGGAAAACACAAAATTAAATGAAAAAGAAATCATAAAACCAAAAACCCCCCAAACATTTTAGTACCGGTTGGTGTTACCAACCGGTACTAAAGGGCTCCCGGCCCCCGGAGCTGGCTCGTGCCACGTGGTTGCCCTTTAGCACCGGTTCATGCTGAACCGGTACTAAAGGGGGGGGGGCTTTAGTGCCGAAACGTTAGTGCCGGTTCCTAAACCGGCACTAAAGGGCCTTATGAACCGGTTCTATTGCCCGGTTCTGCACTAGTGGTACTTATTAAAGAAGAACGGAAGAGGAACATGCTAAAGAAGAGCAAGCATATTTTGGATAATAAAATATTCGTTGCGCAGGGGCCACACATGATGAACCAGAGAGCATTAAGAATGCAACTCCCTACTGTCTCTCTATATGTGGTGCACATGCTTTTTTGAAAGTAAAGTAGGAACATTAGCTGACCAATTAAAAGTTATCTATTTTAGTAATATCAGCATCATATCAGATTCGTACTTGAGCAACAAGTTTGGAATTATGAGTGGCACGTTGTTTAGCTTGATGGATTCAGGAGAAGTGCTAAGCAGGTACGATGATGGTACTGAATATAAAGGCATGTCTGCATGCAAGTCGCGTGACCTTTGTCATTTGGGTTAGTCGACTATTTCAGGCAGTTGGATGAAGATCCTACGTCTCATAACCCGTCTTCTTCCTCGTCTTTGATTCTTCCCATACAGAACACTGCACGGGCCATCGGCCGGACCACCGGCCCCTACCTCCTGTGTTCGTCCGCCACCCCCACTCCCGCCCCCACCCGCGTCGAGTTTTCTTCATTCGGCGAGGCCCCACCATCGCCCCCACAACCAAAGTCCCCACCCGAGCCCCTTCGTTCGCACCGGCGAACTCCGGCGAGCTTTGAAAAATCGACTGACCCAATTTTTAAATTTAGTCTACTATGATTTAACTAGTGTGGAATATAAAAGGGGAAAACCATAAGCATTGGGAGTATAGTGTTGAGCACGCCATGGCGGATCTGAAGGTGCAAACCGGACAAAGGCAACTTCACAACCAATGTTTGCTTTCCACTAGCAAGTAAGTGATGGATAAGAAATCAGAGTAAAGCAGTGGCGATCTATTTTCTTGCTGCGATAAATAAGTTGAACAGATACGAAAGAGTACCGCCTCTGGTGCGGTGCCGTGTATGCATTTGCTGAGAATTTGACGGTGCTACGGTAACGATGGCTGTCGGTGGCGTGGAAGCTGATCTAGGAGGGTAGATGGTGGTGGCGGGGCGCGGTGGACGAGATGGTCGTAGGAGCGGCGCCGGCAAGGTGGATGACGGCGGGGATGAAGCGAGAGGATGGGATGCAAGGATCCCGGTCCGAAGCCATGGATGAGAGAGGTCGATCTCTTGTAATGGACGACAGCATCGGGGTATCAGCTCCGGTATGGTAGAGGACAACGGTGGATGGGGTGGCCGACGGAGGAGGCTGGGGTGGAGAGGGTGTTTTGGCACCCGCGGAGTATGAATGGGGAAATGGAGGTGGAGAGGAAGGGGGAACCATGTCTTCAGGGCGCGCTTGTCTCAAATGCGAGGAAATTTACAAACTTAGCCCCTGTTTCAAATTTCCTACATCACAGCAATATTAGTCGGTTCGGGATAGGGCGGTAATCTCGCATACACCGAATATTTGCCGACGGGAGTTTGTTTTTGGCGCCCACCATGTACGAATCGGGGAGGGAGTCGATTTCGTCCGAGGACACACTGTGTTTTGGCGCCCACCGTGTATGAATCCGGGTGAGAGGCAGTTATGTCACGTTTGAGTGAAATTACAAACCTACCCCTATCGAAACCTATAGAAATCGAGCAAATAGGCTTTGCGTGGCAGGGATAGGCAGTAGTAATTCCATCTCGCAGATTTTGGTTTCAGGCGGTTACTGCGACTTTCCCCGCTTCGTTCAAATTTTGCAGAGTGCACGTTTACCGTGCCAACTCAATTCGAATACCTTTTGTATTCAAATTTTTTTGGGCTGGATCCATTTTCGATTGGAATAAAATTCTATATACATCATTTTTTATATATACTTTCAAAAGCACAACAAAGAATTTTTCTCCTTTATATTTATAATATGATTTACAAATACAATGATCTCAAAATCATAAGGTTGAATTCAAAAAATTAAACCAAATTATGTTTACTAAAATGTATGGATCAGTAATATCTACATATTAAATAACATAGATGCGCATGAATTCATATGAGTATGCATGTTTGATAGATCAATTTTGGTTCGAGTATGGATTACATGTATCATCATCTCGAATTGAAATATTTGAATCCCTTTCATGTTCACTCCTTTCACGCCCATCTCTTTCGCATGCATGCTCCTTCATGTAGCTATCACTCTCTTTTCTCCAGCTCACCCGCATGCTCACTTCATGTTTCTCCTATCCTCGCAAACATGGTCTCTCGACGTCTCCCTTGAGAAGTGTCACACTCTCCCTATCATTATACATTACACACTTTTCATTATCTCTCACGTCTCTACCATTCTCTCATATGACTATGTACCTAAGCTTTCTTTTTCACCGCCACACACACAGTCTCCACTCGTCTTTCACTTTGTCTTTCTCTCTATGGGATTCTCTCACACACCCTATATGTCTCTAGATATGAATCATACCACTAAAATTACTCTCTCTCTCTCTCCTGTAGACACAACATTTGTTGCCGTCTCCTTTTCGTCTCCATCCCAGACTAACATTATTCATTTGTTTACTGATCAGACAAACTCCCCCCCTCTCTCTCTCTCACACACACACAACTCCTGCTTCCACTCCCCTTCCCGACTACCATCTCTCTCTCACACACAAAACTCTCGCTTTCGCACCCTCGACTCGTATTTCTCTCACAAACATTTATCGACTAGCCTCTAGATAGGTTTATACACCCGCACATTCGTGCTTCCACTATCGCATACATGTCTCTCTCCCGCTCCTTGTATCTATGTAGATTTTTCTTCCCTTCTTGAGACACGCCCTCTCGATCGTGCACACACACACTATCGCCTCATTTTAAGCTGATACCTCTCGCACACACACTCTTTGTGTCTTTGTCACACATGCACTCCATCCTCATCCTCTCTCCCTCTCTCTCACACATGGCCTTATTTGCAAGTGCGGAGAGGGGTGTGGGTATCTTTTTGCAAAATTACCATAGTTCCCTTCCTATCCGTCAGATATAGATTGGACGGCCTATATTGCAGGATGGCAGGCACACGATCATCATCGACTATGCTTTTTTATAAGAGTGGGGGATAAAAAACAGAGTTGGTGATGATGGTGGGCCTGCCATCCTGCAATATAGGCCGTCCGATTTATATCTGACGGATAGGAACGAAACTATGGCAATTTACCCGCACTCCTCTCCACATTTGCAGATAAGGCCTTCCCTCGTTCATCCTTTTCTCCCACAAGATCTTGATGTTCCATGCAACGCACGAGCATCTTGCTAGTAAGAGTAGAAATTAGACATATACCACTTCTTGAATCTTGAAACTAACAATATTCCTCCCTTATCTCATCAAAACTTCCAAAGGAATATATTTTGAGTGAAACATAACATTTTTTTAGTGATACACGTATTTCAAAACTAGACCTTTTTTTTATCAAATCGGTGAATATGTATTAATCTACTCTGATCGTGTGGCAACGCATTGGCGCATTGCTAGTAGTTATTATAATTTTTTTGGACACCAGACAAACGGTGGTGTAGATATATGAAGAGAAGAGGCGCACACACGCAGTCGGTCTCTCGCTGTCTCGCACACATGAGTGTTACATAAAGGCGACGTTAACAAATAAACCCTAAAACCCAAGGTGCAAGATTGCTGCTTTCGCGGGTACCGGGTACGTGGTGGAGTGCACCTTTGTACGAATAGTCAGCTCGCGTGATAATTTGATCCGTAGGAGTTGATGGTCGGGATCACAGGTGAATGACTTGGAGGCGGTGGCTCTCCAGTTGCCACAGATCGAGTAGCCACGTTTAAAATATCATTTTTTACCAGGGTTAAGAGTTCCGATTTTCAATGGCACGTTATAAGTACTAAGTAGTTTTTAGAACGATTGGTATGGAGCGAAAATGGAATTCATAGTACTACATACCTCCTTGGCGTATGGTTGTATGGGTTTATGTTGCGAGATGTTGAACCTGGTAGTTCTAGGGCAAATACTATGGTTTAGATTTAGATGTTGGTTTTCAGTAATGAAAATCGGAAGGGGGAAACCCTTCTTTGATTAAAAGAAACTACTACCTCCGTTTTGGTTTACTAGTCCCCATCGTATTTTCGGTCAAAGTTTGTCCACGAATTTTACTTGCAAAATGTGAATGGAAAACGAGATTTTTTTACATGCAAACAAAAAAGGACTGGAGGGAGTGATTGCTCTGACACTGACGCGACCTCTCATAGCGCAGGCATTGAACCGGCACGCCGGCCAAGAGGGCCCCACTCGCTGCGGGCCCGGCTGAACAACCCTCCTCGCCGCATGCAACCGGCTTCAGACTGCCCCACCTACCTTCATTGAATCCGCACGTGTGCCGGCAACACGTCCTTCTGCGAGCCGGCCGGCATTTTTGAACACAAAAAATGACCAAAATATAATTAATTACGCATGGTCTTGACTTGTTGTGCTTGCACTGGTAGCAGGAACTGGAGGTTTTTCTGTATTCATAACTCTCCTCAATTGTTTTGGCTTTGAAGTGAATCATGCTTGTGGACATTATGTATGAATGTGGAGATATGTGTGAACATTAGTTTGATGTGGAATTTGAACTTGGAATGTCGGGCTTGCGCATGAACTATACCATGTCCAATGCTTCATCTGTTATTTTTTTGGAAAGTAATTCCTGTTATTACATGACCTGAAAAAAAATTGCCACATCAGTAGATGCACGGACATCACAACAGGCATGCTGACTGGATAAACATTTGAACCTAGCTACTATGAAGGAAATTTTGTATTGACAATAGTTTTTGATAGCAGGAGATGCCTAGCCTGCTCTGCCTCTGCTAGCTTATTTCTGGCTTTTACCATATCTTCTTTGGCATGGGTGAAGAGAGCATCTGATTGCTCTTTTCGCTTCCTCAGGAACTCAACTACATTCTCAAGGGCTGCTGCGCGCTTTCTTTCAGCCTTTACTAGAGCCACGAGGACACAAACAGCTGACGACTCCACCGAGCTTGTGTGTAATCCAGCATCATCTGGGAATTTGCATCTTGTGTCTAATCCAGTATCATTAGGGAACTGGCACCTTGTGTGTAATCCAGCCTCATTCTGGAGACATGACCTCGAGGTTGACCATACTTCCCTCCTCGCAGGAACTACATCCTATCATGAAGTAATTGAAAGGGTGTTACTTACCAAAGGTCATTTTACAGGTTCGGTGCAGCTCTTCTTTAACTTGCCACGCTCCTTGAAGATATCCCCAATATCCCGTGTTTGGCCTTCATTGCTCCTCTGCATGTTCGCACTCGTGGTTTTAAAATCTCAACATGGCAAGAAAAATGGAGGCTATAACCAATTACTTTTACGGGAACAATAGCACCCAGGAAATTTGAAGGGTAGGTATGAACAAAATTGGAACTACACATGTACTGCTAAGTGATTCAATACACACATTACCAATCGAGGAGGAGAATGATGGTCGCGGCGGCCTCTGTGATTCATGGTCGCCAACGGGAGTCAGTTCATTGTCCACGACGGTGGTGCTTCTGCGCTTGGCATCGGCTTCCGGGAAGCAGATCCGAGACTATGGAAGACGGTGTCGGGGAAGAGGCTCCGTGTACGACGACGACGACGGACCGGCTCCGGTGCAGCGTACGAGGTCGTCGATGAGGCAGATGCACTGTGGTGGATGAGTGCGTCGATATGTAGAAGGGGAGGAGCACAAAGGCTGCGGTGCCATGGAGAAGTCTATTTTGCGGTGGGGATAGAAAATGGGGAGTATTCAGGTGTACTACTCTGGGTGTCGTGGTGGGGTTGGCTGGGTAGGGTGAACCTGAAGTTACAAAAACAGCCCCCTACCAACCGTCATCCGTAGGCCTATTCCGAAGGCTATGATGGTAACTTCCCACTGCTCGAATCAGGGTCACGGGAGATTTTCCCGCCGACCTCAAAATTTTATGATACTGAACTCCCCGTGTGGCGTGTTGGGTGATTCGGCTAAGCAACTAGCGAGTAGTACTAGTAAACTCTGCATATTAGGTTTGACCGAAATCAAACTTCCTAAAGTTTGACCAAGTTTATAGAAAAATATAAACATTACCATAACAGATATGTACGATGTGAAAGTACATTCAATAATGAATCTAATGGTAATTATTTGTTATTGTATATGTTAATATTTTTTTGTTATAAACTTTCTAAGAGTTTACAAAACTTGACTTTGACAAATGCTAATACGCAGACTTAAATAAAAATGGAGGATGTACACATTTGTTTTCTTAGTACGTAGTGAATTAATCATTTGTTGAAATTGTGAAATAAATATATTAGGATACTGACTTCGAATGTAATGGTCTATACAATTCAATAGTTACAATCATTGTCAAATCCCAAGATGTATACGAGGTCTATAGTACTTCACAACATGCTCAAACTCGCATAATCCCAGTCAAATAACAATCAAAATGCATTTCATAGTTATTACTTTGTAGGATGCAACAAAAACAACAATAACTCTACATCAGCCATTATAAAAGCAACATTTTGAACATATCCCAATGTGTGAATGAAACGTGTAGAGAGAGCTTGCGAAGATGGAGCAGATAGGGCAGGAAAGATTGTATGTATGTGGACGAGAGAGTAGGAGACAAACCTAACGAAACAGAGAGAAGGAGATAGAGAGAGAAAGACACAGGAAGAAGTTAGGTCTGTGAGAAAGATGGAGACATGTAATATACGTGAGATGCGTGTGCATCCGGACTCTATACACGTGGAAGGAGAAGAGACAATAGGTTTGATGAGAGAGCTGGAAAAACATGGACGAGAGGGGAAGGATCACGTGGGTTGAGGGATTGATAAATTTGTGCGGCGGAGAGAGGGATTGGTAATTTTTTGCGAGAGAGAGAGTGTGGGGGGAGGAGTCAGTCAGCCGTCGTCACATCATCTTGCTTCCAAATGGCCCTACATTCTCTAGCGCAGTGTGGTCGCCGTCTTCGATCTCCTCGATGCCCTCTTTGAAGATTGAGGTTATGTGCATGATGGGGTGCAGAGAAGCACAAGCGAGAGTGGTCGCCATATAACCTTGGATGGGGATGAATTGTGTGCTCGGGGGAGGGGTGTGTGTGTGTGCTATGTGTTGAGTGTGTGTGTGTGTGTGTCAGATATTGAGAGAAAACAAACCTAAGGAGAGAAATGTGTGTGTATGTGACGGAAAGCTACATGCTAAACAGGGTATTCACGAAGAGATTGTGCGTGCGAGATAGAGAGCGATGTGCGGGCCTTGAGGTGGCAGGGGCCGGGTGAGGGTGTCAAAATGTGTGCGCTGATGCATGTGTTACATGCGATCATGCCAGGGACGGACGAATCGAGAGAGATGGTTGTTGTGTTACGGATGCTCCTCTCTCTCTCTCTCACACACACACACACAAATAAGTAAAATAGAAGACCGTTCTCTCATGTATACACAAGTACACAACGTATCGGCATCTGTCTATGTCTCACTCATGCATGATCATTTGCACATTCACACCTCTCTATGTCTCTATCACACACATACCGTCTCCACATTTCCCTTCCGCCACAACACACATGTGGACACATACACACGTTCTCTCTCAGTCACACACACAAAATCAGTATTAAAAAAACTAGGGCGCACCTAAAACGTCCAAATCCAAATAAACACGAACTAGAGCTAAATTCATATATATGGAAATATTGTAGCGTCAAGAACTTTTCTAGGAAAAAAAGTTGAGTAATATTTAGGGATTGTTTTCACACACACAAAAAGGTTCGGTGGATGTCCTTCGAGCGCAACATAGTGATGCACCGTTCGATCGACCACATGGCCGCGGTTCACGTGCTTGCACAGGATTCCATATCGTGGCAGTGGTAACTAATAAAAGCGCTGCCTAAGTCTAATGTTTACATGTACTAGTACGATTTTCTTTTAAGTTTAACCAACCCTATATAAAACTAAACTAAGCTCCCATACGCGCACTCATCAATATGCCGGTGCCGCCATTGCACATGCCGGCGCCCGCCTGCTCCGGCCAATAATTTCTTGCCCATCACCGTCGTGTCGCCGCCAAGCCGAAGGCTTGCCCGCTCACGTCGTCTGCATTCCCTCCTCGCGATGCCGCCGCGCTGCCAAGCACGTGAGCAGCTAGTGGAGTCGCGTCTATGCATGCAGCGTAAGAAGAGGAGGACGAGCGCATGCTCCAGCATGCCGACGAGGAGGAACTAGCGTGTCATTGTCATCTCCGCCCGCGCGGACGAGGAGCGCATGGTGGCTGTCACGGCGGAAGCCAGTCGCACGTGCGTCGAGCCCGCAAACTGGGTGCGAACGCGGAATCTACCTTAGAGACCTTGAATGCCATGTGGATCCTGCAATCTGAAGGAGAAATTTGGGTCAGTCGACTCTTGTGAGCCGTTTGATGCAACATGGATGGTTAGAAGGGCTTCTTAAACCTCCGAAATTGATGCACGATTCATCTTCTCAACCCGCCACACGCCTAACCGCCTGCCGGCGCCGCTCCGCCCTCCCCTGAATCGCCTGCTACCGCCATGCTCCCCCACCCGCGCCATCCATTTAACCCCGGGCAGGATCCATTATTTTCCCGCGAACTGCATTCCACACCCAACACTCATAAGATAGATCGTGGGCACCCTGCCACCCTAATATAGATAATGGGGTAGCTTCTCTGCCATCTTCTTCCTTCGCTCCGTCGAATTTCTTTCACAAATCGACTGACCCAAATTATACTACTATTATGAACGTATTAAGTACAGTAGGAACACGAAGATATGAGCAGTAGTACCAACTGCAAGAAGAATAGTAGTAAGACATAGTATTAGTACTACTGTACGTACTAAAGAGTTCAAATAACGAGTAAGAACATAAACATAGTTCTGTTGGGGCCTCAGCACAACACACCCTTGAAAATAAACTAAGCAACTAGTCTGCTTGACACTGCAGTAGAACCAGCATGAGCGACGGCACTGCCACCTACTCGGAGTCCGAGTACATGTCCTCGACTTCATCCTCGTCCCTCTTCCTCTTCCTCTTCGCCGATGCTTCTTTGCTTGAACTGAACACTAGGCTCTGCTTCTTCAGCCAACCCTTGTAGATATTTGAACAAAGCCAGGCATCCATTGCTGCGTATAGTATGTGATCTTCATCTAATGTCTTCCACTCCCATGCATGATGAAACTCATGGTGAGGTTTCTTCAGTTTAGCGTACGAAGGATCAATCATGGCTGCTGCCAGGGTCAGCATTGAAGGGCTGGCCTACAACGAGGCCTATCCGACCCAGGACATCCCTGTCGTTCCTAAAGTCTACAATAACGAATTTCACTCTTCCATCCTTGAGGAAGTTCTTAAAATCCTGGCACTCAACGTCGGCATGGCATATGTGGTAGACCAAGCACACATTATGTACACAAACCTGGATCACGGCGGGCTTCTTCTTCTCTGCCTCCTTTAGTTTCTTCTCTCTTTGCAGGACTGTGGTGTACTCAACATCTAGCCCAGCGACCCACTCATCCGTTGAACTGTTGAACATGCGTAGGAAGCGAACAAGGCATGCATTCACCATCGCGGATCCACATGTGTAGATGACGAAGAACTCATCTCCAGTGATGGCTCTAACCTGGTACTCAACGGCGACCATGGAGATTAGGGAGGCCATGGATTTTGGAGGAGGGTTAGGAGAAGTTGAACTGGTGTAATGTGAAAGGACGTGACGACTGGGAGAAAACTGTTGTGAGGTACTGTACTAGTAGAAGACGGGGACGAGTAGGGCATGCGAACGGCGTGGGGTTGCTGGCTTGCCCGGTGGATAAACGGCTGCGAGCCCCCAAAGAGTTCTCGAGAACTATGCGGGACCCAGTAGATGTCATGTCTACTAGACCCATATCGTAGGCCTGACGGTATTGCTTCTGCCTGTTCGCACGCCATGCCGGCGCGTGGGTAACTTCACTTAATTCCGTCAACCATCGCGCCTCCCACGACCTTCACCTCCCTCGCTCGGTCGCACCCTTTTAGTCTTCGACCGGCTATAAATGAGCAATTTTTTTGCCTACTCCGCATGCATGATACCCCCTCTGGTCCTTTTTACTTTCGTCAACCGTTTGGAAAGTGTTTGACCAAATTTACTCTAAAAATATCAATATCTACAATACTGATTATAATGAGTATAAGAACTACTATTAGATGAGTTAGATGAGTTAAAGATTCTAATCTTGAACTAACCCTGAAGTAACTCTAGCGAAAGAGGTGTGTGGATGACAGGGTTAGATGGAGCACAGATACGGTGAGGTGCCTGAGGGTGTCCTGGATTAGGGGGTCCTCGGACTGCCGGACTATATGCTCTGGCCGGACTGTTGGACAATGAAGATACAAGATTGAAGACTTTGTCCCATGTCCGGGTGGGACTCTCCTTTGCGTGGAAGGCATGCTTGGAAAGTCGGATATGTAGATCTCCTCCCTTGTAACTGACTCTATGTAACCCTAGCCCCCTCCGGCGTCTATATAAACCAAAGGGTTTAGTCTGTAGGACAACAACAATCATAATCATAGGCTAGCTTCTAGGGTTTAGCATCTACGATCTCGTGGTAGATCAACTCTTGTAATACTTATATCATCAAGATCAATCAAGCAGGAAGTAGGGTATTACCTCCATCGAGAGGGCGCGAACCTGGGTAAACATTGTGTCCCCTGCCTCCTGTTACCATCCGCCTTAGACGCAAAGTTCGGGACCCCCTACCCGAGATCGCCGGTTTTGACACCGATATTGGTGCTTTCATTGAGAGTTCGACTATGTCGTCACCATAAGGCTTGATGGATCCTTCGATCATTGGCAACGATGCGATCCAGGGTGAGGTTTTTCTCCCCGGACAGATCTTCGTATTCGGCGGCTTCGCACAGTGGGCCAACTCGCTTGACCATCTGGAGTAGATTAAGAGCTATGCCCCGGGCCGTCAGGTCAGATTTGGAAACTTGAGCTATACTGCCGACATCGGTGGAGACTTTGTCTTCGACGGATTCGATCCAGTGTCAGGTGCGCCGCACAGTCACGACGATCATGACTTAGCTCTGCCGCTAGACAGTGTTCGGGAGATCATCCCTGTGGCAACTCCGGCCCTCGATCTAGAGCAGATCGCGCCGTCCTGACGGGTGGATGGACCCCGCCACGGAAGCCGCACACTCAGCGGTGATAGAGCCGAATACTGACTTCACCTCCTACGAGACCTGTGTTGCCAGACCCTTGGATTCGTCCCCGGCCACGGGCTCCGAACCGCCCGCGTTTGTGCCTATCAAATCTGATTGGGCGCTGGTTACAGAGTTTTCCTCCGCGTATATCTTTCAGCACTCGCCCCTGGGCGATGTGCTGAATTCATTAAGGTCTCTCTCCTTGTCGGAAGGCCCTTGGCCAAACTATGTCCGGCTTGAGTGGGAAGCGGACGACGAAGAAATTCGTTCCCCACCCACCACCCACTTAATAGCCACTATCGACGACATAACCGACATGATTGATTTCGGCTCCGAAGACATCGACGGTATGGACGACGATGTAGGAGAAGAACAGGAACCACTGCTCACAGGGCGCTGGACTGCCACCTCATCATATGATATATACATGGTAGGCAACCCCAAAGAAAGCGATGGCAATATGGCAACAGAGGATAATCCCCTCAGGAAGAAATCTATGCACCGGCATCAACAGCGCCGCTCTAAGCCCCTCCATAGCAAACATGGAGATACCGGCACAAGAGACAATAACGCTGTGGATAGCGCCAAAGACGAAGACAATCCCCTCCAGCCAGGCCTCGAGCGGGAGGATGGGAAAGCTAGCCCTAAGGAACAGGCAGTAGATGGAGAATCATAGGATGACAATTACATGCCTCTCTCCGAAGGTGAGGTGAGCCTCGGCGACGAAGAATTTATCATGCCTGAGGATCACGCCGAACAGGAGTGCTTCAAGCGCGGGCTTATAGCCACAGCCAAAAGCTTGAAGAAAAAGCAACAGCAGCTTCAAGCTGACCAAGATCTGCTAGTGGATAGATGGACTGAGGTCCTGGCAGCCGAGGAATACGAACTCGAGCGCCCAACCAAAAGTTACCCAAAGCGCAGGTTGCTACCCCAACTCGAGGAAGAAGCATTAAAGCCTACACTTCCAGTGTATGATGCGACTGACCGGCCACCTCGTGGCCAAGACAAAGCGGCATGTCAGGCTGAAGTCCAGCCCGCACCCCGTCACCAGTTAAACAAAAATACAAAGGCCCGGGGTAACACGCAGGACCTGCGAGACATATTGGAAAACATGGCAGGACATGTAAGATCGATCTAGGGATCACGGGGCGCGCCCCAACGCGTGACGATGACCGTCACGTTGGATATACTAAAAGCAAATCCGTCCGGGCCGAATACAACAGACAAGACTTGTATGAACTGCGTCGTGATATAGCCCGGCACAGAGGCGCCGCACACCCCCTATGCTTCACTGATGAAGTAATGGATCACGAATTCCCAGAAGGTTTTAAACCCGTGAACATTGAATCATATGATGGTACAACAGACCCCGTGGTATGGATCGAAGATTTCCTCCTCCACATCCACATGGCCCGCGGTGACGATCTACATGCCATCAAGTACCTCCCATTAAAACTCAAAGGACCTGCTCGGCATTGGCTCAATAGCCTGCCGGCAAACTCCATTGGCAGTTGAAAGAATTTGGAGGACGCATTCCTTGAAAACTTCCAGGGCACTTATGTGCGACCACCGGATGCCGATGACTTGAGTCACATAACCCAACAGCCACGGGAATCTGCCAGAAAATTCTGGACTCGGTTCCTAACTAAAAAGAACCAAATTGTCGACTGTCCGGATGCTGAGGCCTTAGTGGCATTTAAGCATAACATCCGTGATGAGTGGCTCGCCCGACACCTCGGCCAAGAAAGGCCGAAATCCATGGCAGCCCTCACGACACTCATGACCCGCTTTTGTGCGAGAGAGGATAGCTGGCTGGCTCGCAGCAACAACACATCCAGAAACCCTGGCAATTCAGATGCCAAAGATAGCAACGGCAGGCTACGTCGCAATAAACACAAGCGCATCAACAACGGCGACAACGCCGAAGACACGATAGTTAATGCTGGACTCAGTGGCTCTAAATCCAGTCAGCGGAAAAAGCTATTCAAAAGAAGCAATCCGGGCCCGTCCAGCTTGGACCGCATACTCGATCGTTGATGTCAAATTCACGGCATCCCCGATAAACCAGCCAACCACACCAACAAAGAATGCTGCATGTTCAAACAGGCTGGCAAGTTGAATGTTGAAAACAAGGAAAAGGGGCTGCATAGCAACGACGACGAGGAGCCCCGGCCGCCGAACACAGGAGGATAGAAGAAATTTACTCCCCAAGTGAAAACGGTAAACATGATATACGCAACCCATATTCCCAAGAGGGAACGGAAGTTTGCACCGAGGGACATCTATGCGATGGAGCCAGTCGCCCCAAAGTTCAACCCAAGGTCTTCTTGTCCGATCACCTTCGATCGTAGGGACCACCCCACCAGTATCCGTCATGGTGGTTCTGCCGCATTGGTCCTTGACCCCATCATTGATGGATTTCACCTCACTTGAGTCCTTATGGACGGTGGCAGCAGCCTGAACCTGCTCTATCGGTATATAGTCCGCAAAATGGGTATAGACACCTCGAGGATCAAACCCACCAAAACCACCTTTAAAGGTGTCATCCCAGGTGTAGAGGCCAGTTGCACGGGCTCAATCACACTAGAAGTGGTCTTCGGATCTCCGGACAACTTCCGATGCGAGGAGTTAATCTTCGATATCGTTCCCTTCCATAGTGGCTATCACGCACTGCTCAGAAGAACTGCATTTTCCTGATTCAATGCGGTACCGCATTATGCATACCTCAAGCTCACAATGCCAGGACCTCGCGGGGTTATAAAAGTTAATGGAAACACAGAACGCTCGCTCCACACGAAGGAGCACACCGCGGCCCTCGCAGCAGAAGCGCAAAGCAGCCTTATGAGGCAAACCACCAATTCGGCGAAAAAGACCCCGAACACCTTCAAGCGAGCCCGGAGTACCCTGCAAGAGGACCGCCAGACACGTTTAGAGCTCGCCTAGCAATTCGGCCTCCGTCCTAGCCCCAGTCAAGCGGCAAAATTTGCGCCGCGCGTACATAATTACGCACTAAAGACACCATGGGCATAGGCGGAGGCACGACCCTGGCACGGCCCACAATGCGGCTCAACCGTTCAGGACCCGTATACCTTTAACATTTTCTTCCTTTCAGGCCCCTATTCTCTGAAGCCCTGTCCGATCGTCTGATTATCGGACCCGTCACGGGAAGGAAACACAAAGGAAACAAGAAGCTTTGACGTACAAGGGAATCCTTAGGTGGTCTCTGATAAGGATCGATATACCTATTTTGCATACCCACACGCAGCTTGACCTTGGATAGGACATGTCAAATAGTCCTATCTTTTACTTATTGCACTACATGTATGCATACGCTTTGACGCATCATCTAAATAACAATGTACAACATTAGCTCATTATTGCATTCCTTTATCTTTATTCCCTGTCTGCTTATTTACGACAAATCGCACCCGTACATTCTGATACGACCAGTGCGCCAGGGGCTTCAGTGTACCTCATAACACGGCACGAAAAATCCGAACACTTTCGAGAGTGTGACACCCCGAACTTATAGTATTATATGCATCAGCTCCGAATCATGTCTTGGGTCAATAGTTGGGTTTGCCCGGCTCCCATGTTTTGGTACCTTACGTTCCGCTATATCGGCTAAGGTAGCACTGGGAGAACTACTGCGATTGTGTCCCGGTTCTTCCGGACGAGCACCTCAGTAGAGAAAGCCGAAAATTGACTGTCATGATGCGGCGAGAGCTGGTCGCTGTTCGAGAGGTCTCAAATCCTTAAGGATTTTTTCCGCTTCGGGCGAGGAGTCAGCTTTGTCCGATTTAGGCGTACATAGCGCCCCAATTTCGTCCTTCCGAATACTAGGGGCTTCGCCAAAATTTAAAATCATAGACTTTTATGGCTAAGTGAGAGTGATAATGCTTTATAGTCCATTTGCCTGGTTCGTTGTGCTGAACACCTCCTTCGAAGGACCCACAACTGAGATAAAGAGTGGTCAGGTTTATCTCGAACTCCTCAGTACTAGTTACATGGGGGTAGAAGCCGATGACTGGCCAACTCTCAAATTTTATAAACAGCCGCACAGAAGGTAATATTTTAAATTAACAAGCGTTACATAGCGCACATGAACTCGTTCCACATTACAGGATCACATGAGCACATTCATTCAAATATTACATCCTTAGCACATTCCTCTACCACAAGGCGAGCACCCTTCAAGACACTGTCATAATACTTTTCTGGGTGGCGATGCTCCTTGCCCTCCGATGGCCCCTCCTTCACCATCTTTGCCCAGTGCACTTTTGCCCGAGAAAAAGCCCTGCGCGCACCCTCAATGCAGACGGACCTCTTTATGACTTCAAACTGTGGGCAGGCATTCACAAGCCGCCTTACTAGGCCGAAATAGCTGCCAGGAAGGGGCTCGGCAGGCCACATCCGGACTATGAGGACCTTCATGGCCAGTTCGGCTGCCTTGTGAAGCTCGACCAGTTGCTTCAACTGTTCGCTCAAGGGAATCGGATGTTCGGTCCCACTATATTGAGACCAGAACAACTTCTCCGTCGATCTCCCTTCCTCGGCCTGGTAGAACTCCGCGGCATCCGACACACTGCTGGGTAGATCTGCGAACACTCCTGGAGAGCTCTGAATTCAGGTACGTAAAAGGAAAGTTTCCTTCAGATGCTTGCTTTGCATAATGAATGCCTTACCCGCCGCTATCTTCTTGACCACCTCAATTTCCTGGAGGGCCTTTTGGGCTTCGGCCTTGGCATTTTGTGCGTCCTCGAGGGCCTTCGCATGCTCAGACCCTTGCATCTTAGAGTCACACTCCAATTACTCGTACTTCTTGACAAACTCCTGGAGCTCTTGCTGAACCTCGCTGACTCAGGCCTCTTGCTTCTCGCCCTCGGCGTGCTCCTTGGCCGTTTTCCCTTCGGTCTCGGACAGCGCCTTCTTTAGGGCCGCCACTTTGGTCATGGCCCCTAGCAAAATTCATGACGATCCTGTGATGTAACAACCACTTTCCTTTTTCTTTATCAATAAACATACAAGGTATGACTTACCTTTGTTCTCTTCGAGCTGCCTCTTGGTAAGGTCGAGCTCTTCCTCGGACCGCTCAAGTTCCCGCTTCAGTGCGGAGACCTCCACCGTGCGAGCGGCAGCGACCAGCATTGAAGCCTGCTTATTCACATTGACATATTCTGATTAGACTCCTGTGATTATTATTTGATCCTCTGTTCGGCCTTTCTTTGCGAACACCAAACAGAGCATCAGGGGTTATTGTCTATGCTGTAACATTTTCTCATAATTTGATTACTCACCTCAAATCCTGTTAGGAGGCTGGCACGGGCTTCGGTCAGTCCGCTTTTGGCGGACCGAACCTTCTTGACCACCGCACTCATGATAGTGCGGTGCTCTTCGTCAATGGAAGCGCCGTGAAGCGCTTCCAGCAAATTGTCTGATGCCTCTGGATGGACAGAGTCCATCAGCACAGACGGCTTGCACCCCTTGGCGAGGGGTCGCCTGACAGAATCCGGAACCATTGGCGGTTCTGGCGCAGTATTCGGCGGGGGCTAGACTTGCTGCCCCCGGCATTAGAGCCCATGGGAGTCTTGCCCCTCGTGCGCCTAGCATCCGGAATGTCACCTTGGGGAGCCTCCGGAACTGTCTCCCCTTGGTTCAGTACCCTTTGAGACAATACCTCGACGTCGTCCATAGGGCGGGGGGAGGAGGCGGTCAGGAGTGAATTGTTGTTCATCTCAGACGGGCCCAAAGACTCATCCAAAGAGGACACATCGGTATGGGCTTTGGATGGGCTGCATGATCATGTTCGGCATGATAAGAAGCAATAAAATAAAACATAGCAAGAACTATTATGGTATCCGGATACTTATGACTTCGCCAGGGGCTTGTCCCTGGGTAACCACTCCTCGTCGCTAAAAGCGACCGCCATGGAGCAGTCCGGAAGGAGAGTCCTTCCCTTCTTGGACTCTTCGGCCTCCCCTGATGGGGCGGCCTTCCTTATCTTGTCTTCCCCGGCTGGGGGGGGGGAGAAATTTCCTCTTCCTCCTCCTCGTCTTCGTGGGAGGAGGGCACCTCAGCGTTATCGGACGATGAGTCCGATACGACCTTGCGCCGGAGACCTTTCCTGGTCCCCGTGGCCTTCTTCTTGGCCTTCTTCTCCGGCGCCTCATAGGGCGCCAGAACCAGCATCTCCGTTAAGAGAGCCTAGCTGGATCTTTGGGCAGTGGGGTCGGACAATCGATCTGCTCCGCTGTCGCGACCTAGTCATGTTAAAGGGCATGGAGGCTTAGATCCCCCACATGATTATACTAGGGAAAGAAACATCTTACCAGATATAAGGAGCTCACCGGATTGGCAGGGCGCTTTGCCTGAGTCCGTGATCCTCAGTAAGGGGAGGAGGTACCTCGGCGGACTTGAACAACACCTTCCAGATGTCCTAGTGCGTCGTGTCGAAGAGCTCTCACAGCGTCTGGTGCTTAACCTGGTCGAACTCCCACATATTGAATGCCCGTCTTTGACACGGGAGGATCTGGCGGAAGAGCATGACCTGGACCACATTGACAAGCTTGATTTTCTTGCTTATCATGTTTTTAACATAGTTCTGTCGTCCGGCCAGCTCCACCGATGAACCCCAGGATAGGCCCTTTTCTTTGCAGGAGGTGAGCCGCATGGGGATGCCGGATCAAAATTCGGGGGCCTCCACCCAGTTGGTGTCACGCGGCTTGGTGATGTAGAACAACCCCGATTGCCACCCCTTCACGGTCTCCACATAGGAGCCTTCGAGCCAGGTGACGTTGGGCATTTTGCCCACCATGGCGCCTCCACACTCCACTTGCTGGCTGACCACCACCTTCGGTTTAACATTGAAGGTCTTCAGCCACAGGCCGAAGTGGGGCTTGATGCGGAGGAAGGCCTCGCACACGACAATAAATGCCGAGATGTTGAGGATGAAATTGGGGGCCAGATCGTGGAAGTCCAGCCCGTAGTAGAACATGAGCCTGCGGACAAATGGGTGGAGGGGAAATCCCAGCCCGCAGACGAAATGGGTAAGGAACACAACCCTTTCGTGGGGTTCCGGGGTAGGGACGATATGCCCCGCGTTTGGGAGCCGGTGCGTGATATCTTCGGCCAGGTATCCGGCTTCCCGGAGCTTCGTAATGTTCTCCTCTATAACAGAGGAGACCATCCACTTGCCTCCCGCTCCGGACATGTTTGGAGTGGTTTTGCGGAGAAATGCGAACTTGAGCACTAGACCTCGAGTGCGCGAGAATGGATGGGCGGGGAAGAAGAAGGCGTGGGTGAAAAGAAGGAGTCCTTGTCCCTTTATAAGGGCGGAAGAAACTATGCGCCTCCCCACCTGCCTGGTAAACTCGCTTATTCCCCAAGCACCGTGATTGATGGCGCGGTTGGGTTACCTACACCAGTATTGATGAGAATCCCATGATAAGGGGACACGATCTCTGCTTCGACAAGATGTGCCAAGAAAACCGCCTCGCTATATGTGCAATAGCTGGTTGAGAAAAACGGTTCAAATAATGACGGGGCCACGGCGTGATGTCACGTTATGAAAAGTTGTCAGCAGATTAGATTTGTGGAAATATTATACTCTCTACGGTGGTATGTGGAATTTGTTTTGCAGAGCCGGACACTATCCCTGTGTTCGAAATCTTCTATGGTGTATTCGGAGGAGGAAGCCGCCTTGCAATGCCGAAGACAATATACGTGCCGGACTCATCGTCATTGAAGCCTGTTTCAGGGGCTACTGAGGGAGTCCTGGATTAGGGGTTCCTCAGACTACTAGATTATATGCTTTGGCCAGACTGTTGGACTATGAAGATACAAGATTGAATACTTCGTCCCGTGCCCGGGTGGGACTCTCCTTTGCGTGGAAGGCAAGCTTGGCAAGTCAGATATGTAGATCTCCTCCCTTGTAACCGACTCTGTGTAACCCTAGCCCCCTCCGGTGTCTATATAAACCAGAGGGTTTAGTCCGTAGGACAACAACAATCATAATCATAGGCTAGCTTCTAGGGTTTTGTAACACCCCATATGTAACCTGCCATAATTGTATTCGAACTCTTGCCATTTCTGGCACTAAGTTATGATATTTCCTCGTTGTCGGGTTTTTGTCTTCGTGTGCTTTTGTCTTTGTCATGCATCTCATATCATATCATCATGTGCTTCGCATTTTCATACGTGTTCGTCTCATGCATCCGAGCATTTTCCGCATTGTCCGTTTTGCATTCCGGCGCTCCTATGTCCTCCGGTGTCCCTTTCTACCTCTTTTTGTGTGCGGGTGTTAAACATTTTTGGATTGGACCGAGACTTGCCAAGCGGCCTTGGTTTACTACTGGTAGACCGCCTATCAAGTTTCTTACCATTTGGACTTCGTTTGATACTCCAACGGTTAACCGAGGGACCGAAAAGGCCTCGTGTGTGTTGCAGCCCAACACCCCTCCAAACTGGCCCAAAACCCACCTAAACCTCCTCGATCATCTAGGCCGTTCAATCACGATCGCGTGGCCGCAAACCGCGCTCAATTTGGAGCCTCCTAGCTCCTCCTACCTATAAATATAGCCCCTCCTCCAAAATCCCAGGTCTCTTCCCCCCTAAAACCCTAGCAAAACCCGCTCCTCCGCCGGCCGGACACGTCCGCCAGCCGCCGGACACACCGCGCCGCCGCCCCGCACCAGTCCTGAGGCATCACGTGGCACCCGCAGTGCCACCGCCGAGGCCCGCTCGGCCCGGGCGGAGCCCCTACGACCCATCCGCCTCATGTCGCCCGCGCCGCTTCTCCTCTCCCGCGCCGGCGCCGAACCCCACCGCCTCTCCTTCGCCGGCCACCATGTCACCATCGCCGGCCGCCGCCTCCTCTCTCCGGCCGACGCCACCCCGCCGTCATCCGCGCCCGCCGCCGTGCCGATCCGATGCCCTCGTCGCCGGAGCACCTCGAGGCCACCGGATTCGGCCTCCTCCTCGCCTTCCCCTTCGCCAGAGCGGAGCTTCGACCTCGCCGGAGCAGCGACCTCTCACCGGAGCTCCTCGGATTGCGTGCAGCTACAGGAACCCGATCTGGATCTGACCCAACGGTTGACTTTTTGGCTCTAACCCTAATTCCCAGTATTTTTAGCCTTTTTCCTCATGTCATAAATTCATCACCGTCACTCCGATTCGTGCGTGTAGCATATCGAAATGTTCGTCTCGACGAGTACTTCATTTCATCTCATTGCATCATGTTCATTTGAGCACATCTTGATACCCTAAATGCTGTTGTAAGAGGGCTATGCAATGTCAGTTTCAGTCTCTTATCAACATTTGCTCATTTGTCATTTTTGCCATGATTGATGTGTGCCTCCTATGATCTTGAGCTCTACATGAGTTTTGAAGTATGCCATGCCATCTTTACAGGGGTGTATGCCATGTATTTTTGTGACCTTTGTGGTGACTAGAACAAGCAGGCAAAGTAGCCCTAGTAATGTTGCTGATTTCAGGGACTTACAATAAGTCTTTGCCCTGTCATTATTTTTACGCCATGTGTTCATGTTGCTACTGAGTGATCCGTGCCTCTTTTGAGCATGATCAGTAAGGATGTTTTGTAGATATTGTGGTGCTCTATCCATCCATGCCTTTGTTTGAAATTATGGAGCACCCTAGCTTGAGTCAATCGAGCTCTACTTTGCTATAAAATGTTCTTGGCAGAATGTTTACATGTTAAGCATTTTTGCCGAGCTTGTTATAGTTGATCCATGCATGCTATGTTATTGTTCTTGCCATGTCTAGCTTCTATGCCATGTCTACTTGCTGGGTGCATGCTTAGTTTATCATGCAATTCTTTGTCGTGAGTGCATCGAGCTCGTAAACATGCCTACTTAATGTATGTTTTGCCATGTTGCAGTTTTTCACTAAGTCTGAATCTGTTAACGATAATTGCTATGTTCACATGGTTGCCATTGTATTTTCTGTTCCCTTTTGGCTTGTGCACAGTAAGGGATTTTGTTGTATGCTTTGAGTAGCTTCATGCCATGCCCTGCTTTGCCATGATATGTTCCTGTAGCATGTTTTTATATTGATCTAAACATTGCTTCCTGATGTTAAATTCCTGGCATGTTGTTATTTTCCAGTAAGTCTGTAACCTGTAATCTTTTGCACTTTTTCCATGCTTGTTTGAACCTGTTATTGAGTGAATTAGCCATATCTCAGTGTTCATCTTTTGTAAAGTATCTTGAGTGGATCCCTGCCATGTATTTTGTTGCTATGTTTGGGTGCAGTAGCTTGTTGTTCTTGATGCATTTAGATGGCCTCATGCTGTTAATTGCAGACCGGTGCCATATTTGTTTTGCTTTTCATTTCCAAACCGTGCATCCAATTTCGGTGATGTTTATATCAAATTCGACCGAAATCAACTCCTCTTTCCAGTGGCACACTTGGTTTTCCAAGTTGAGGCCAGGTTCAATCATTCCTTTCCGAAACATGCATTTGCATCGCATATCGCATCCCCCATATCATGCCATGTTTTGCATCAGGTTGTTTGTGCATTGCACGTGGTTGATTGTGTCTCCCTTTGCTTGTTGTTCTTGCTTGGGTAGAGCTGGAAGACGAGTATGTGATTGAGGAGCCCATTGAGTACGCTTATGAGGATCAAGCTAACATCAACTTGGAGCACTTTGCAGGCAAGATGACCATACCCTCGAAATCACTTCTATCTTTGCTTGCTACATGGTCGCTCTTTTGCTATGCCTATGCTACGATACCTACCACTTGCTTATCATTCCTCCCATATTGCCATGTCAAACCTCTAACCCACCTTGTCCTAACAAACCGTTCTTTGGCTATGTTACCGCTTTGCTCAGCCCCTCTTATATCGTTGCTAGTTGGAGATGAAGATTGGAGTTTGTTCCTTGTTGGAACATGTTTATTGTTGGGATATCATTATTATATCTTGTTTATCTTACTGCACCTATATACTTGGTAAAGGGTGGAAGGCTCGGCCTTATGCTTGGTGTTTTGGTCCACTCTTGCCGCCCTAGTTTCCATCATACCGGTGTTATGTTCCTTGATTTTGCGTTCCTTACATGGTTGGGTTATAATGGGAACCCCTTGACAGTTCGCCTTGAATAAAACTCCTCCAGCAATGCCCAACATTGGTTTTACATTTTGCCACCTAGCCTCTTTTCCATTGGGTTTCCAAAGCCCAAGGGTCATCTTTATTTAAACCCCTGGGCCAGTGCTCCTCTGAGTGTTGGTCCACACTAGAGCCCCTTGCAGCACCACCTCGGGGAAACTCGATGGCTGGTTTTAGTTGTACGAATTGCTTATCCGGTGTGCCCTGAGAATGAGATATGTGTAGCTCCTATCGGGATTTGCCGGCACATTCGGGTGGCTTTGCTAGTTTAGTTTTACCATTGTCGAGATGTCTTGTAACCGGGATTCCGAGTCTGATCGTATTGTCTTGAGAGAAGGAATATCCTTCGTTGACCGTGAGAGCTTGTGATGGGCTAAGTTGGGACACCCTGCAGGGATTTGATCTTTCGAAAGTCGTGCCCGCGGTTATGGGCACATGGGAATTTGTTAATGTACGGTTGTAGAAAACCTTAAACTAAAGTTAATTAAAATGAAACAACTAAGTGTGTGGCCGTGATGGTCTCTTTTCGGCAGAGTCCGGGAAGAGAACATGGTCTCGTGTTATGCTTGATCGTAGGTTGTTCTAGGGTCACTTCTTCATCATAGTTGGCCAACCGTGCCTTTGCCTTCTCTTCTCGCTCTCATTCGCGTATGTTAGACACCAAATATGATGTCGCTTGCTCCAACTCCACCTCATACTTTTACCCTTCCTATAAGCTTAAATAGTCTTGATCACGAGGGTGTGAGATTGCTGAGTCCCCGTGACTCACAGTTTACTTCCAAAACCAGATGCAGGGGCCGATGATACCGCTCCAGGTGATTCGACTGAGCTCAAGTGGGAGTTCGATGAGGACTGAGGATGATACTACGTTTCCTTTCCATACGATTAGTAGTGGTGCCTAGTTGGGGCGATCGGGGACTTTGTCGCTTTTGGGGTTGTTCTTTATTTTGGTTCTGTAGTCGGACCTTGAGTGTATCTGGATGAATGTAATGATATTTATGCTATTGTGTGACATGGCGAGTGTAATCCAACTATGTACCTTTTTCCCTTATTCATTACATGGGTTGTTGTGAAGATTACCTCACTTGCGACATTGCTTACAATGCGATTATGCCTCTAAGTCGTGCTTCGACACGTGGGAGATATAGCCGCATCGTGGGCATTACAGGTTTATCCTCGACGATCTCGTGGTAGATCAACTCTTGTAACACTTATATTATCAAGATCAATCAAGTAGGAAGTAGGGTATTACCTCCATCGAGAGGGCCCGAACCTGGGTAAACATTGTGTCCCCCGCCTCCTGTTACCATCCGCCTTAGACGCAAAGTTCGGGACCCCCTACCCGAGATCCGCCGGTTTTGACACCGACAGTGCCTTCATGGGCGGTGCGAGAGGGAGGGAGGGAGAGGACGAGAAGCTTCGAGGAAGTGGGGAGGGATCTACTGCGGGGAGAGCGAGATAAAAATGTGTTTTTTAGTGTCCTGAGAAGAACTAACCCAAATAAGCACCTCTTGGGTGGGTTAGATTTTTTGAGTTAGTTGAGTTCAAACTAACCCAAACTAACTCTAAGACATGGATCCAAATAGGGCCAAGGTTAGCTATTAGAGTACTACTACCTCCCTTCTAGTTTAAAGGGCTTGATTCAAAATTTTCACCTACTCTTAGCAAGATAGAGGCGGTGGAATAGTTTTTGTATTTCTTCACAAAAAAATGTGTTTACCAATGCATGCATGAACACTAGTTACTCTAACCCCCTCTCTTTCTTAATTCTTTGCCACATCAACATGTTTGCTATTCCCGTGTGCATGATACCAGCTAAGATACCACCATTATGGCCAGCCTTAATCATCACATGCAATAATTTAGTGCACCTTGAAATATGAACATGTGTGGGGCGTGTATGTTTTTAATGACTTGAGACTATACCTAGCCCGGCATGCAAGATGAGACTTATTATGCACTGTTCCCCATACCTGCAGGAAGCCCATTCGTCTCCAAATCTTTTCCTCTCCATGTGTGGAAACAATATGCTTGCCAGACTCTCCTTCTCCCTCCAGCGGTCCCACCACTCCACCCCGTGTGGAAAAAATCTGCATGCATGACTCTCCTCCCCCCGCGCTCGTCCAATCCGTTGTGACCAGCAATATTTCCACCCCTTCCCTCCCCCATAATTTACTCCAACAAATAGTCCCACGTACTACCTCCTTTCCGGTTTATAGGGCTCAATTCAAAAATCTCATCAACCTAGGTAGATGATGAGTGGTGGAATAATTTTCATGGTTTGTAAAAGAACTCAATTAATGCGCTTGTTTTTCTCAAAGAATTGTGTTTACCAATGCATTAATTTCAATGCATGCATGCATGAAGTACATGCATTGGTCAAGTTTCTCATAATCTTCACATGCAATGAATTAATGCACCTTGAAATCTGAACATGTGATGGGAGTAGTTGTTACGTTAATCACGCAACATATCTTCCAGTACGCTGCTTCAGTTACTTAACTTTAGGTGCATTGGGTCACTGACATATGGGCCCAACAGGGGTCTGGCCCACATGTCAGTGACACAACTGGACCTGCAGTTAAGTCAGTGCAGCTCAGTCCATATCTTACGTAGGTGTGCCATTGCTCGCTATAAATACCGTGCCTCCCACGACATCGCTATCTCCTCCCCCTCACGTTCATGTTCATTGCTATCTCCTCCCCCTCCCTCTCACATCGACCACCATGGCGTCGCCCCTCCCAAGCCCTAGGCACCCCTCGCCATGCCGCGCGGACGGGAACACGCCGCCGTTCCGTTCCTCGCCGCCACTAGTCGAAGAGGACGCGTCAGCGTTCCGCTCCTCGCCACGACACGTCCAGGTGGACCTGTCGCCGTTTCGTTCCTCGCCGCCACTTGTCGAGGAGGACGCGTCGCCATTCCGCTCCTTGCCGCGACGCATCGAGGTGGACGCGTCGGCATTCCCAATCTCGCAAGTATGCGCGTCGGAGGACGCGTCAGCTCCCCGCTACTAGGAGATCGCCGCGCCGCCCGCCGAGCCCCCCAACCTTGAGGAACTTTGGAAAGAAATGGATGTCGCCTTGTGGGAGGCTTTGCCTCCAGCAGAGCGCGCCAAAATAGAGGCAGAGAAGAAGGCCGAGGAAGAGAAGCGCACCGCGAAACAAGCTACCTGGCAGGCCTATGTCACGTCCGAGAGAGTTAGGCAATTGGCTCTTTGGTAAAAGGCTCGTGCGAGGGCCATGAGGGTTGAGGATGACACCCGTGCCAAAGCCCTGAGTGCAGTCGGGCCCAAGCGCCTCATCTACACTTGGTGGTACATGGACCGAGTGCATGCTTCCAGCGAGGAGGAGTACCTGTTGGCGCCGGATCACTACACCGGTGAGATCGCACTCGCCCGCGGGCAAGCCGCCAATCAGCACATCGTGAGTTGCGAGGCTGAGGAAGAGGCGTTGTGTCCACGCACTGGGAAACGTCCGCGTACTAGGGCACTCGTGGCGCGCCACAAGCGCTCCTGCGAGCGCCTTGGCTTTTAGTAGGAGTATAATTTTTGCTTCATAAGGCGATCTCATTAGTTTTGGGACGCAAATGATAAATCCCGAATGTTCAAGAATTATTAGCGTCCTTAATTAAGTATGTAAAAGGGAAAGATTGGAAACCTTGTGTATTTGCATGCATTTTGTAAGTACGTGCATATAGCATGAACTTTACTATATACTATCGCACTACACGTCTCTCTCTATATATGCTTGCAAACTGTACTACTCCCTCTGTCCAGGTCAATAAGTCATATTTGGTTGTGCACCATGACCAAGAAGGAGGGAAGACTTATACACCTAGACGGAGGGAGTACTACTATTACTTATGTACGTGCAAATGGTTAAGTCATCTATCACACTCCACAAATACATGAGATGGACAAAATTTTATGTTACCAAGGTTTGCAACCATGAAAATATTTTTCTTCGAAGAAATAATGTGACTAGGACATTTTGATTAGTGAAATTAGGATAGCTGCCATGATAACTTTACATACAAACATAACAGAATGGTTGATTTGTTAGACTTTTCAAGGACTTCTTTTTTGAAGAAAAAAATCAGTGTGGGAAATCTATTTTCACGAATTGAACTTTGCACGTGCTATGCACGTACCCGCGTACTAGTAATATACTACTTGTAGTTGTCAAATCGAATAGTACTACGCCGTCCACTACACGCCGGGCTGAACACGCCTCCTCGCCTCCATCAAACCCCTCCGTTAAACCCGCATGCAAACCGAGAAACCTACTCCGGCCCGCGAGAGGAAATTTGCCGGTTGCTATTGGAGAATAATAGAGTCTTGTCCAATCCATTTGAGTTAATTGCGTGTATGATTCTCCCTCTATAAAAAGTTCATTGCTTCCTTAATATTGTATTCTAAGTACTCTGTGGGTTCCACTGTCAGTACAGTTTACTTGACTTGCAGGCTGTCTACAGATTCATACAGAAAGTTAAAAAGAAACAAATCCATCCTTAATCCTGTATTCTAAGTACTCTGTGGGTTCCACTGCCAGTACAGTAGTGAAAGAAGTATAGTATATATTAAAAAATAATATAAAAAGCTAAAGTTTAGGAAAGAATTCGAACTCAGGTCATCGCGCTGCGAGCATCCGGCCTGGACCAGTACACTAGGTGTTGGTTGCGGAGAATGCAAGAGATAAACCTTTATAACAATGAGCCCGTCCGTTGAAACGGATCCAAAGTAGAATAATACATATTCACAAATTTGAAAGAAAACAACTTACTTTTGATATACGTATCACTAAAAATATCTTATGTTTCACTCCAAACAGTTTACTTTCGATATAACAATGATTGGACCAGTATCGTGATCACTCAAGCAAGTTGTGTGACTTTGATATGACCCTACGCTGTTGGTATGTGTCTCGTAAGTCAAGCGGCATGCTGTAGTCATCATCACCTGTCCACTTCCCGCAGAACATATTCGCTTCTCCATCTTTGTCCGCTCTTCCATCCCCACTAAGGCGCCTCCCCCTCGTTCAATCTTCCATCCCCGCTAAGGGGCCTCCCCCCCTCGTCCGAAACCCAAGCACTAACAATGGCAGAACCGAGCAGCATCCATTGAAAGAGTGGCTGGAATTCGCTCCCCACAGAGGTAATCAAGCTCATTATTTCGCGTGTGGACAATCTCAGTACCATGCCGCTCGCCGCATGCTCGTCGGGGCTGTACCGTTTACTGAAAGCCCTCAGGCTGGAGATATTTAAGCCAGCTCCTTGCTTGCTGATGCTGCCTGATCTTCGGAAACGGCGTGTCACGCAGCATAACGATCATAGGGTGAAAAGCATCAACCCCCTTGACTGCGCTCTGATTCCCGTCACCCTCAACTACATTAACGGTATGTACTAGGTCGGCATGAACACGTCTTGGATGGTGCTCATCGACGGTCGCGGCAGCTGGATGCTCGTGGAGGTCTACACCCCGCGATTGATCCCACTTCCTTCAATTAACACTGCGCTGCTTTGGCATCGCGGCCCAGAATACACGGAATCTTACAGTAGCCAACATGATACCAAGTTTGATTTTCTCAAGGTTGTAATCTGCCAAGTGCCCACAAGATATGCGAATTATAAAGACTTTAGACTAATTGTGTTCTTCTACCGCAGTCTCGCCTATCTGACAGGTAACTGCGGCAAGTGCATAAATCTGCATGTCCATCGCAGGATCATACATCCTCCATGGTTCTCTGATGCCATTGAACACAAGGGCTTCATTTATGCTGTCCACTCCTTCCATGGTTGGTTGTATTGCTGGCCTACTCCGGTCATCGCTACAAACGGCTGTTACAGCAGTATGTTACTTTCCTATGATATCATGATGGCTTGCTTATATTACTGTCAACATTTACTAAAAAAATATTCATGCTCATAACATGTTGTTCTTAAGATTGACTACATCAAGAGCCCTTTTTTATTTGACTCCAACTTTTTTTGAGGGTTATTTGACTCCAACTTGATATGATGTTGTAGGCCGCCTGGTGTCCCTACCCTTTCAAAGAAAAGCGGCATGGCAGTTGCTGGTGCTTCCTGGCTCGATCAGACGATGGAGAACGATTGATGATTGTTCGCACGTACCGGATGTGTTGTTTCGCGGAATACAATCACTGTCAGTGCAAGGTCTTTGAGCAGGATCCCAGCTTCTCCGGGCCTTCAGGAATATTTGACTAGAGGTTGGTAAGTATCCTTGGTACACACTCTCTGTTTGTCGGACTGAATTATGCGATTAACCGGAGATAACCGATGGCAAGTATCATGATGGTAGCGCGGTTTCGTTCATCAGGCAAAACTGTGTGTACATAGCGTACCATGCGTCTCTCCATGCACCCAACCCTGATATGTTCCGCCACGCTCTACAACCCAAAGTAGGAGAGAGGGTCACAAGTATCAGACTTCGACCTGCTGGCTGGAGTTTCCCCCGTCAAGCACCCATCTGGTTCAAGCCGTTAGCCAATCTCCACAGCTCAATAAATAGTAACGTCTAACTGAGCCAGTTAGTTAGATGCGTACACTTGTTGTAGTAGGATCTTTATTTAGTTTGATGCATACACTTGTTCTCTTTGGTAGTACTTTTATAATGATGGCTGATGTTTGGTTTGGAAGAGAGAGCTACCTCTTCACTCTTCTGGCCTACTTACTGCTTCTGTTGCACCCCCAGCCCTAGTTGCTACTGCTGCTGTTTTCAATGTACAATCAGTAGTATATTTCGTCTGTTGATTCAATAAATGTTTTGTTAGAACGACAAACACAATGTTTTGGATGTTGTTGCACAGTTTGATCCTTTAGTGCCCCGTACCGTACGTAGCGCATACTATTTTTCGTACGGAACACATTTTCCACTTGTTGATAACATGAAGCCGACTGATGAAGGCCCAATAGAGAAGCCCATAATTAACTGGAAGGGAGGCTCTCACATGAATCCAGCCCATGTACATGCTCATGGTCCCCTAAATATAAATAAGTAAATAAATAAATAAAGCTAAATGCTCATGCATCAGTTCTTTAATTTCACGATTTAACAGGAGGATATTATTTCCTATGATAGTGTCGTTACATTCAGTCGATATTATTCTTCGGCAAAGATAGCGACCAGTCTTCTTTCTCCCATGCAAATCATAGTCAACGTCGTAAATAGATCCGGTCCATTTTTATTTTTCAATAAGAATGTCCAACCCAGCCCAGCACATTGGCGACAACACTTTATCCTCCGCCTTGGTGCGCTCGCCACGGCGCCGCCGTCCGGCCCTGTCAATATAGTTTTTTTTGAAACGGTCGCTGTCAACATAGTGAATCAGGAGAGGACTGTAGTTGTGAGTATGATAGTATGGACTCATCAGGTCCACTCCCGAACACAAGGAAGCGCCTATTTTACTACTCAGATGAACCCCTCATTTTTGTACTCTAATCCACCCTGCTGATATCTGGGACTCACATCATTTTCAACGTATAGTCAATTAACGACAGAATTGCACAACTTATTTTTAGTAGTAATTCAGAGGAGCAGGCTATAAACTGGGTTGTGCGGTCTGTGTGGCCCATCTAACAACATGACCAGCCCAGCTGTTTTTTCTTCGGGAAAATAGGTAGCCCAGTATTTCTTTTTGAAGAATACCCAAGCTAGGCCTATTTGTTTTCTCCGACTTACTGGGCTGCAAATCTTTCAAGATGAGGAGGGATGCATTCCGGCCTGGCCAAAGAGTATGGTCAGTGTCTGTTAAAAGTAATATCAAAAGGGGTTGAAAATTCCAAAAAAATTTATAGCAAATGGGATATTAGTTTCTTTTTTTGTTTTTGTTCTTCACTGATATCTTATACTCCCTCCATCCCAAAATTCTTGTCTTAGATTAGTTTAGATACGGATGTATCTAATACCAAACGTGACTTGATACATCCGTATTTAGACAAATCTAAGACAAGAATTTTGGGACGGAGGGAGTATTTCATTGGATTTAACATGACATAGTACTAATTTATTTTTAAATTCATTTTAGTATGGATACTAATTTTTTGATTAAGAATATTTTTACCTCAGCAAAAAATTGCGAATTTTCAAAATTTCCCACATATTTAGTTACTTTTTTAACCCTGGTACTGACCAGAAAATGGGCAGAAATTCTAAAAATTGAAAACGGGCTGCAATAAATTCCATATGAATTAGAAAATGAGTAAAAATTATAAAAATAATAGCAAATGGGTTGTACATGCCACAGATTTAGAGGCTAACTTGTTTACGCAAGGCTTTGTCAGTCAACACATGATTTTAGCAACAGTGACTGTTGGATGTCCATCCAACGGCCGACGTGCTTCTTCAATCTCTGATCTTCCTGCTCCAGTCGCCTAAACTAGCGCCGGCGGGACTGCCTGCTCCCTCCTCTTGTGGCCCGCTGTGATGCCGCGTAGGCTTCCCGGGCCCACCCTACTCCCTCCGATGGGTTGGCCGCACGCAATCAACTGCCTCCTTATTACGCGAAACAAATGATTCCTCCCACTGACATCTGGGGTGCACTAGTTGGGAGGCTGACCTGTGGGCCTACTAAGTTGACGCATATTGAGGGCTTGTCAACTTAGTCAACAAACGATTCTAGCATCAGCAAACCGTTGGATTTGAATCGAACGGTCCTGCTGCTTCTTCAATCGATGCTCTTCTTGCACCAGCCGCCCAAACCAGCGCCAGCGAGACCGCCTGCTCCTTCCTCCAGTGGCCGGCTGTGCTACCGTTGAGGCCTCACCGCCCCCTACTACTCCCACCGCTAGCCAGGCCCTGCAGGGACGGTAGCCTCACACCGCGGCCAAACCAGTGAACCCTCGTACTCCTCTCCGCGTGGGCATCCACTGCCATGTCTTCCCCGGCTCCGCATCGTCCACTTCCTAGGCCTCGCCGTCGTCCACCGCCTTGGTGCTCTGGGCGCGGCTTGGTCAATGTGGTCAATGACCTACTTCCATCGGAAGAGTACTGTACATGGAGAGGCTGATAGATGGGTCCATGGCCGCAGCTGGGTCCACGGCCATAGCCCAGTTTTTTTTGTGATTTGCCAAGTAAGTCGCTTTGTCAGGCCGGTTGGGCTGCAAATCTTTCAAGATGAGGAGAGCTTCATTTGGCTGGCCGAGAAAATGGCCTATCAGTAATGAGAAATGGGATGTACATTTTTAAAACACATAAAACTAGAAATTAGTTTCAAATTTGTTTTTTTCATTTCGAGATTTTAAGTTGCATTGATTTTTTATCTGTGGACAATTTGTTGGATTTTATATTGATATATATTTATTTTTAAAATCAGTTTGAACGTGACTCGAAATTTCGGGATTAAAAACAGTTCGGACTGCACCGAAATATGCAAAATTTCGTATAATCTTTTAACCGTGGCCACAATATGGGCTGTAATGCTAACAAAAAGAATATAGGCTCCAAAAAAACCTTAAGAATTAGGAAATGGGCTGTAAATTGTTAGAAATAATGGCAGATGGGCAGTATGCTGTTTTCCATAGATTTGAGGCTTTCGTAAAAAAAGGTTTATGCACAAGGAGTGACTGTTGGATGTCCATCCAACGGCCGTCGTGGTTCTTCAATCGGCAGCGGCGGGACTGCCTACTCCCTCCTCCCCGCGGCCGGCTGTGCTGCCGCACAGGCCTCACCGCCTCACCGTACTCCCATAGCTGGCCTAGCCATCCCTCTACTCACCGACACCTGCTGTTATTCTCCGGCAATGGCAGACGAACCAGTAAACCCTCGTACATTTGTACTCCCCTCCGCGTGGGAAACAACTGCCGAGTCTTCCTTGGCTCCGTGTCGTTCCCTTCCTAGGCCTCGCTGTTGTCCACCGCCCTGGTGCTCTAGGCGCGGCCTGGTCAATGTGGTCAACGACCGACATGCATCTGAAGTGGACTGTGCGTGGAGAGGCTGATAGCTGGGTCCATGGCCGCACACAAGGAAATGCCTCCTTATTATGCGCAAAATAATGATTCCTCCACCTAACATCTGGGACCCACCGAAAGGACCTTTGTATTTTGCGAAAAAAAACGTTACCGCCGCTGACAGCTCGGACCCTCCAGCTATATCTTCGCATGCAAGGAAGTGCCTTCTTATTACGCACAAAAAATGAATACTCCCCCTGCTAGCTGGGACCCAGTATAGTGGGAGGCTAACTTGTGGGCCTACTAAGTTGTCGGGGACGGAGGGCTTTGTCAACTTAGTCAATATGCATGATTCTAGCTCCATTGACCGTACGATGTCCATCCAACGGCTGTAGTGCTTCTTCAACCTCTGGTCTTCTTCCTAGGAGGCCGCCCAAACCAGCGCCGGTCGTGCCTCGTGCTCCTGCCTCCCGTGGACGGCTGCGATGCCGCGGAGGCCTCACCGCCCCTACTACTCCCACCACTGGCCAGGCCATCCCTCTACTCACCCACACCCCCTATTATTCTGCGGTGACGGCAGCCTCACACCGCAGCCGAGCCAGTAAACCCTCATACTCCTCTCCGTGCGGGCTTCCACTACTGCGTATTCCCCGGCTCCATGTCGTCCCCTTCCTAGGCCTCGCCGTTGTCGACCACCCTGGTGCTCTCGGCGCGGCATGGTCAACGTGGTCAAGGAATGGCTTCCATCGAACTTGGATTGTATGTGGAGAGGTTGACAGCTGGGTCCACGGCCGCAGCAAGGAAGTGGCTCCTTATTACGCGCAAAATAATTATTCCTCCACCTGATAGCGGAGACCCACCGGACGGGCCACCGTATTTCGCGAAAAAACGTTTCCCCCTGACTACTAGGACCCACCAGCTACATCTTCGCATGCAAGGAAGTGCGTCCGGGCAAAAAAAACGATTCGCCCCCCTGACTGCTGGGACCCACCAGCTACATCTTCACACGCAAGGAAGTGCCTTACAGTCGGGACCCACCTGGTTGAAGCGTACATAGCATTGTAATTCTGGTCGCGAACGTGTATGTACATACTGGTCGATGTAGAGGCACGCACGTTGTCGGTGTACAAAACTAGGGGCACATTTTTGTACCCCTTTACCTGTGCACGGGCAGTCAGAGCCGCGCCCGTGACCACACCAGGCAAAGCGAGGGAGGTAAGCCAAGGTAAGACCGAACCCCAAGACAAAGCAAAGCAACGACAAGGACCAAGGCCACAAAGATAAGATGGGCAAAGCAGGTTTCCCCGGCAAGGACCCTTGCGGGGGTAGCCTCAGTGGCCCCGACAAGACCCTTGCCGGGGCAGCTCGCCCATGCCAGCCGAGCGAGCCACCCTTGGGCCCACTAACACTCGACAAATGCATTGGACAGGGCTTGGGAGGCACCTCTATGGTGGCATACAGATCTTCATGAAGACAAAGAATAGTCAAGATCAAATGTGGATAGGAAGGCAGCCATCCTCACCGAAGAAACCCACAAGACCCCCGGCAAGATCCTTGCCGGGGACACCTGCGCGCCAATGCAGGACCACTGTCGGGCCACCCGGCAAGGCCCTCGCCAAGCGCATCAGCAGGGCCACCATCAGGCCCGCACCAGCCAAGTCTCCACTGCATTCGCATGCAGCTGCCGACCCAACCAGCTGGGCAGGCACTTGCGTGGCGACATGCATCCCTTCGTGGAGGCTCCACCACCGCGCCACCTCAGCTGCCTGCCTACCTACATGGCACCGCATGCATCGCTGGCCAGGGCGTGTGTCGAAGCATGGAGGAGCGGCGACGGATAGGACGGGCCTCGCCCCCGTCCCCGATAAAGTGGAGGGACACTAAGCCTCGCATTTAATGCGCTTTGTCCTGTAATACCAGGATAACCTCGCAACACTGTTTCCTTTCCACCTCCTGTGTGCCACTGTGGCAACCCCTTTATCTACAAAAGGAGGCCCACGGCGATGAGGGGAGGGATTCGGCTTTTTTGGAGCTCGTTGCACCCCGTAGCTAGTTCAAGCACTCAGAATACATCCACCAACGCAGGACTAGGGTTTTACGCATCCTCCGGCCCAAACCTGGGTAAACGAACTGCGTGCTCCCTATTAGACCCGCTCTTCTCTCAACCCCGCACCCCGCAACCGCAGTAGGGATTCTTGTGATCCCATAGGTGTCATTTCCCACCGACATCTTTGGCGTGCTAGGTAGGGGGCGCGTTTGTGAGAATCTGATCTGGTAGTTAGCCTAGCTGTTCTTCGTCACCATGGCCCCTAAGAAGAAGACGGCCACGGCGATCGGCTCGTTGGGGGCCAAACGGCCCATGCCGGTGCGGACGAGCAGCGGACCGGTCGCGGACAGGACCCGGGCCGCGGCCCGCGAACACCAGCACCACCCAGATAGTCTGAGCCTGGCGAGCGGCGTCGTTCGTGCACCAGACGATCGGCCCCATGCCGCCGGATCCAAAGACGGAGCTGGGCCCCCTACCGGTGGCGCGGGGCCCTCCGGGGGAGTCATCGCGCCGACTCCGGGTGGCGCGGCGACCTCCAGGACACATACGCCAGCGACCACCGTGCTTTCTTCCCATAGTGTGCGCGCCGAACAGCGTCACCATGTTGGTGACCCTGGGCACCGCTGTGGGAAGAGCCCTGTGCGTCGCCAGCAAGGCGAAGGAGTTCGGCACGCACACGGAAGCGCTGGTGAAAATGGCACGCATCCGCTGGGTCGTGACAGAGCTCCTTCTAACATAGTTAGAAGTCGAAGCACACCACGATCCACTTAGCTGTCACCGCCACCCACGCTAGCGGAAGCCTTGGCATGCGCGCAGCTGCTCCTCGACTTCCCTCCTGCTGCGGAGAAGCTCGATGAGTGGAGGGCCGCCATCCGGAGCCTCGTCGTCATCGCGAACATAGACGATCCGTGACCGGTGGGGACCTCGGGTCGGTGCTCCATCGAACCGCCACCTACTGGCGCTGGGAGAACCGGGGGAGCTGCGACCATGCTGCACTCTCCTCCTCCTTGCCAGCCGCCGCGGGCGTCGGCCCGTCGCGGTGACGCTGGTGATACCATCTCCATAGCATCGTCCGATCCATGGACCCTCTCTGACCAGCGCCAGGTCCTTCGGGAGCGAGCTCATGAAGACGCTCGAGCCACCGTCGAGCGCCGGCGCAAAGCGCGCCGCCAGTCGGACGAGTGGGCGGGACCCGCTACGGACCACCTGGCACCGAGGGGCCCCGGCGGCCTACCTTACGAGGTGGGCTGCCCGGCTTTTACCCGTGAGCTGAGGAAGTTCCAGTGGCCGTCCCGCCGCATGTTGAAGCCCAGTGTCGGCGAGAAGTACACCGGCAAGACCCATCCGTCCGAGTTCCTCAGCATCTACACCATTGCGATGCAGGCTGCTGGGGCTCGCGATGACATGGTGCTCGCCGACTACTTCCCGCTGGCGCTCAAGCCCAATGTGATGTCTTGGTTGATGCACTTGCCGGCGGACTCCATCTCTTCTTGGTCAGATCTGTGCCATGAGTTTGTTGGCGCCTTCACGGGAGGCCACCAAGCTCATGGCCAGGCCAGTGATCTGCATATCATTCCCCTGAAGGAAGGGGAGACCCTGCGCAAGTACATCCAGAGATTCAGCCGGGTGTAGTACAACATCCCCGACGTTCATCCCGCCGCTGTGATTAGCGTGTTCCATCAGAACATGCGCAATCGCAAGATGCGCGAGGAGCTGGCGATGACCATGGTTAAGGATGTGGCCAAGCTCTATGTTCTGGCTGACAGGTGCGCCCGAGCCGAAGAGGGAAGGAAGTACCCCGGCGAAGACGCCGGCGCGGAAACCGACTCTACGGAGGAGGACGTCGCCGCCCCGACGAAGAAGGGCCGGCATCGCAACAGGAAACGCAAAGGCAAGGTCGTGCTTGCCGTTGAGGTATCTAACGATACCGGTGCCAGCAAGAAGGTCAAGACAGACGCCCCTGGCAAGGAGATTTCCGGGTGCGCCGCCCGCTGGGCCTTGGCGGCTACCGACAAGCCAGGAAGCTCTAGCAAGCAACACTGCAAGATCCACCGCACCAAGGGCCACGATCTCCAGAACTGCCTGCAAGTCGAGCTGTTCGCTGAGAAGCAAAAGGCTGAGTACGAAAGGCGAGACAAGGAGAAGGACCGGGATGGTGCCGAGGGATACGGCAAGAAGCGCAGCGGCCAAGGAGGCCACCCCGGGAAGGACAAATAGCAAGAAAGACCCGCCCGGGGCCGCGACAAGAAACAAGAAGACAACGATCGTGATGAGGACGACGAGTCTGGTGAGCAAGGGTTCCAGAAGGCTATGGAGGCCATGTGCGTCGATGGCGGCGCCTCGCTGCACACCTCTCACTGCCAGCTCAAGCAGTGGGCGCGAGAGGTTACAGCAACAGAGCCGTCACTCGACGCTCAGAAGCCACTAAAGTGGTCCAGCACGCCCCTCATCTTTGACGCCGAGGACCACCCTGATCGCACTACCGCGGTTGGGTGTTTGCCATTGTTGGTTTCTCCAAAAATACGCAAACTCAGGGTGAACAAGTTGTTGGTTGACGGCGGGTGAGGGAGTCCTAGATTAGGGGGTGTCCGGATAGCCGGACTATACCTTCGGCCGGACTCCTGGACTATGAAGATACAAGATTGAAGACTTCGTCCCGTGTCCGGAAGGGACTTTCCTTGGCGTGGAAGGCAAGCTTGGCGATACGGATATGTAGATCTCCTACCATTGTAACCGACTCTGTGTAACCCTAGCCCTCTCCGGTGTCTATATAAACCGGAGGGGTTTAGTCCATAGGAAGAATGATACCATAGGCTAGCTTCTAGGGTTTAGCCTCCTTGATCTCGTGGTAGATCTACTCTTGTACTACCCATATCATCAATATTAATCAAGCAGGAGTAGGGTTTTACCTCCATCGAGAGGGCCCGAACCTGGGTAAAAACATCGTGTCCCTTGTCTCCTGTTACCATCCGCCTACACGCACAGTTCGGGACCCCCTACCCGAGATCCACCGGTTTTGACACCGACATTGGTGCTTTCATTGAGAGTTCCTCTGTGCCGTCGCCATCAGGAAGGATGCCTCATCCCGTCTTTAAAGACGGCACCGTTGCTAAGGGAGCTTTGGCTGTCGGCCAAACTCTCCGGCTAGGTGGTTTCCTTATGACCGCCTGTTCGGCTGCTGCGCCGACGATGACCTCTCGGGTCATCGAAAGAAATCTTCACGTCAGCTCGGAATTCGCTGAGCAGCTAGATCCAATGGAGATCTCTTCCCTAAACGAGCTCTTGGATCGCATCGCCACCCTAGGAGTCTCTACGGATTACGACTAGATTGGGCCTAAACCCGATGTGAGAGAGATTGACTCTCCCCAGGTCACCCATCACGTTGCCGTGGTAGAGGGACAGTGCGGCGACCCGTCATCTATCTTAAGGACTAGCTATGTCCGGATTCCCGATCCCTCCAAGCCGGATACCCGCGGAGGGGAGGACATCACTCAAGACCTGAACTTAAAGTCAGGCGACGGGCTAGATTCATTGGACAACATCCAAGAATCCAAACTTTCGAGTTTGGAAACTCCCTGGCCTCTGGGTCTCAGATTGGGTGAGGTTTCAGATTTTTTCCACCCACCCACCCGTACATAAGCGCTCTATCCCAAATTAGGCAAGAGCTCGAAGAAACAGTACATCATTACTGGGCCAGATTCCTCCTGGTTATGAACAGGATAAAGGACTGCCGGGAGGAAGACGCAATTTCATTCTTCTGCAATAATTGCACGGACAAGGGAATCCTCAACGCCATAAGTCGCCGTGATATTACACGCTTTGCTAACTTGGCATCCATAGTACAAAAGTACTTTGCGATGGAAAGCGCCTGGAAAACCGAAATAAAATTTTGGGACAATCCGGCCCTGAATACAAACCCAGTCCGAATTAAAAGGGTGCATCATCGCCAGACACCCGGGTTCAATACCAAAAAGCAAAAGCCCTCTATAGGGCACGGAACCGTACTAGAAGGATGGCTTAATGGACCCTGTAAAATTCACAGTGCAGAGGGCGCCACACCAACTCACAACCTTAGAGCATGTTGGATACTCCAGCAGGTGGCAAAAATTGACGAAGATCTTCTAATTCCAGAAGCCACATAAAGCCACCCTAGAGACACCAGTACGGTATTAACAGTCTTCGAGACTTTCACATCAAATAATATGCAAAAAAGAACACTCCGCAGCCTTGCCGAAGTCTACCAAGTAGCAACAATAAACCCATGGAGTGACACGGCTATTACTTTTAACGCCAGTGATGAACCTAAATTCCGAACAGCCCGAGCACCAGCCGCATTGGTCCTCAGTCCAATAGTGGACGACTTTCATCTTACCAAGGTACTCATGGATGGCGGCAGTGGATTGAACCTCATTTATGAGGAAACCCTTCAAAAAATGGAAATGGACTAGAACCGCATTGAGCAAAGCAGCACAACCTTTAGATGAATAATCCCCAGTCGGGAAGCGCACTGTACAGGAAAAATCACACTAGATGTGGTGTTCGGCACGCCGGATAATTACAGGTCCGAAGAGGTCACGTTCCAAGTGGCTCCGTTCAGTCGCGGATACCACGCTCTGCTAGGGCGGGAAGCGTTTACAATCTTCCAAGCAATACCCCATTACGGGTACATGAAGCTCAAGATGCCCGGGCCTAATGGAATCATCACTCTTGCTAGTGATCCGGACATAGCACTCCGCGCCGAAAACAAGAGAGCCGCACTGGCCCTCAAGGCTCTATCCGAAGCCCTAGCGGCTGAGGAACTGACTGTGCTGCGCTCCACGGTGAATAGGGATGATGTGATACTCGACAAAAGATCCAAGTCCACCTCCTTTAAATCGGCGGACGAAATAGTCAAATTGTAGGTCCATCCAACGGACCCCAATAAAATAACTTCCATTGGGGCACAGTTAAACCCTGATGTAGACGCCGCACTGCGAGAGTTCCTACGAGAGAACTGGGACATTTTCGCTTGGCACTCTTCAAACATGCCAGGAATCCCACGCAGGCTGGCCGAACACAGCTTAAAAATCCTAAAAGGATTCAAGCCAGTCAAACAGGCTCTTCGGCGTTTTTCCGAACCTAAGAGATAGGCCATGGGAGAGGAACTAGCCAAACTATTGGAGGTCGGATTCATCAAAGATATAAAACACCCGGACTGGCTAGCAAACCTGGTGATGGTACCAAGGGACAAATCCTGGCGCATGTGCGTTGATTTTAAAGACCTTAACAAGGCTTGCCCAAAGGGTTTCTTCCCCCTCCCCCGCATCGATCAAATTATCGACGCTACCACAAGATACGATTCATTGTGTTTCCTTGACGCATACTCCGACTACCATCAAATAAAGATGGCAGAGTCAGACCAAGCCGCAGCGGCATTCATCACACCATACGGCCCATTCTGCTTCAACACAATGCCCTTCAGGCTCAAGAACGCCGGCGCAACATATCAGCGCATGATTCAGACATGTCTGGCAAACCAGATCGGCAAAACAATGGAGGCATACGTAGATGATGTGGTCGTTAAAACAAGACATGTCGAATCTCTAGTAGACGACTTGAGGTTAACATTCGATAACCTCCGAACATACGACATCAAGCTCAACCCAGAAAAATGCATTTTCGGCGTTCCAGCCAGAAAGCTCTTGGGCTTCATTGTATCCGATAGAGGAATTGAAGCAAATCCATCCAAGATCCGAGCTCTATCACAATTGGATATCCCGAAGGAGCTCAAACAAATACGAAAATTAACCGGATGCGTGGCGGCTCTAAGCCACTTTATCTCCCGCTTGGGAGAAAAGGCTCTACCCCTTTACCGCCTCCTTCGGCGCATCGAACACTTCGAGTGGACGGATGCAGCCACGGCCGGACTCGACGAAATAAAAGCCATCTTGGCAACAAACCTAGTTCTGGTCGCGCCAAACATTGGAAAACCAATGCTATTATACATTGCAGCAACCCATCAGGTCATAAGAGTAGTGCTCGTCGTCGAACGAGAAACGGACGAACACAAATTCCCCCTTCAAAAGCCGGTCTACTATGTGTCCACTGTCCTTACTCCATGCAAGTCACGATACCCGCATTATCAAAAGATTGCGTACGGGGTATTTATGGCATCCCGGAAGTTGCGACACTACTTTCAAGAGTGTTGAATAACAGTAGCCTCGGAAGTGCCACTTAACGATATTATAAATAAACGCGACGCGACGGGCCGGATTGCAAAATGGGCCACTGAGCTCCTCCCATTCGACATAACTTACAAGCCACGGCGAGATATCAAGTCGCAAGTTTTGGCCAAACTCCCTAAAGAGTACGGCACATATTCAAACTGGGTCATGCACTTCGACAGCTCCAAAATATTGGCCGTTCTAGGGGCTGGCGTCGTTTTGACGTCCCCCACAGGAGACACAGTTCAATACGTACTCCAGATAATGTACACAGACTCCAACAATGCAGCCGAATATGAGGCCCTTTTACATGGTCTCTGGATGGCAGTATCCATGGGCATTCAACACCTAGAGGTGTGCGGGGACTCGAACCTCGCAATATCTGAAATAAATGGAGACTTTGATGCCAAGGATCCAAAAATGGCAGCTTATCGCAACGCCGTCCTAAAAATGTCATCTCGGTTCGAAGGGCTCGAATTTCACCATATAGCCCGGGAAAATAATCAGGCGGCAGATGTCCTGGCACGCATCGGCGCAAAACGCGATGTAGTCCCCCCCAACATCTTCTTGGAAAGGCTGTTCAAGCCATCCGTAGTATGGGAAGGGGAACCCGGCAATAACAGCCCGGACCCAACCGAACTGCCCGACACCGAACACTCTGACATAATAGGAAGCTCTCCCAATGAAATAACACCTTCAGCCCACGTAATAATGGCTGTAATCGCCCTATGGACAGAACCATTCCTCGGCTACCTTACTAGGCAGGAACTCCCCGAGGACCAAAATGAGGCACGCTGCATAGTGCGGCGATCTAAGGCCTATAAAGTCCATGAGGGAGAACTTTATAAGAAAAGCACTACCGGAGTCCTTCAAAGGTGTATCTCCGAAGAGGAAGGGCGGAACCTCCTGGCTGAAATTCATGCCGGTCTCGGCGGTCATCACGCTGCAGCTCGGTCCCTTGTAAGCAAGGCCTTCCGTACAGGCTTTTATTGGCCGATGGCCCGGGCAGACGCCTAGGACTTAGTCCAACGATGCATCGGTTGCCAGCTTTTTGCAAACCAAAGCCATATGCCACCCACCTCCCTCCAAACTATCCCCATCTCTTGGCCCTTCGTGGTCTGGGGGCTTGACATGGTTGGACCCCTTAAAGGCGGAACCCACAAGAAAAAAATACTTACTGGTCATGGTGGATAAGTTCACCAAATGGATAGAAGCCAAGCCTGTTAAGACGGCCGAATCCAAACCGGTGATAGACTTTATATCCGGGGTTGTACATCGTTACTGCGTCCCCCACAGCATCATCACTGATAACGGCACGAACTTTACAGCCGATGAGGTAAAACGCTGGTGCAAAAACATGGGCATAAAGCTCGATTATGCTTCCGTCTATCACCCACAAACTAACGGCCATGTCTAATGTGCAAATGGTCTTATCATGAGTGGCATGAAACCCAGATTAGTGCGGTCCCTTAAGGAATCTAATATGCACTGGGTACAGGAGCTCGACTCTGTACTCTGGGGCTGCGGACCACGCCGAATCGCACCACTGGATACACACCATTCTTCATGGTGTACGGCGCAGAGGCAGTTTTGCCTTGCGACATAATTCATGACTCGCCTCGAGTGCGCATGTACGAAGAAAGAGAAGCTGAGCTCGATCGACAGGACAGTTTGGACGCCTTGGAGGAAGAGCGTGACGTGGCAAAAGCCCGTTCCGCATTCTATCAACAACAGGCTCGAAGATACCAAAGCAGAGAAGTACGGGCCAAATATTACAATGTTGGCGAATTAGTTCTACGCCTGTCGGACAAGAAAAAGGACAAACTCAAGCCCAAGTGGGAAGGTCCCTTCATAATTGACCAAGTCCTGACTGGTCGAGCGTACCGCCTATGAGATGCACCGGATAACTGACTCGAGCCGAACCCATGGAACGCAGCCCGTCTCCGAAGATTCTATGCCTAGCGCCAGACTATGTGTTTGTGTCCTTCCTCTGTCCATTTTTTATATACTTTCTGTCTTACATTTCTCTCCTTCTCCCCTCCCTCTCTCTTATAGCCTTTAAAGGCTCATAAAGTGATGCGCTATCCACGCTCATTAAACCTGGGGGCTTCTTTAAACAGAAGCTTATTTATACGGGCTTCATGCCCAACACATGTGTCACACTTCCGCATGTACCTTTTATTCACCATTATATGCATCGATATGACTTAAGTTTTGGCCAAGCTGGGTTGCCTGGCTCCTGTACTTACCCCTACGTTCCCGATTGTTCGGCTAGGTGGTAAAGGGAGCACCTCTGCGATTGTTACTGCTGGGTCAGCCGGATGTGTACCTCAGACTAGGTGAAGCCGAAAGCTAGCGTTCTTAAGTGAACATTTGGTCGGTGAACTAAAGATGATCTTTTTTTCACTTATTTACCTATATGCCCCCAGATGTTTTTCCTGCGTCTCTTTTCGCAGAATGGACATGCACTTTAGGGCATGCCTCCCAGGGAAAGGAACCCCTAATGGAACTATTCTCCCTGGAAGATGTTTCTTACTAACCATGTAATATAACATAACTAGTTGGACACTTGTCTGTTCAAGCACTAATGACCCCTACGCCTGGTCTCCATGCATACCCCGGTTCTTATATAACCGCGAGGGTATTCGGACACACTCCGGACCGTCAGGTCCCGATGTTGAAGCGAAAAGGTCGGCCATGACAAACTATCTACAATCCGGCTAGAAGGCATTACACATGTCAATTAAAATTACATAGTCAATCTGACTGATTGTATTCCTCTTCAATATCATCTAACAGGCTGTCTAGTTTACAGTCCTGTTGGGAATACTTTGCGGCCAATTCTACTTGGCCGTATACTAAGCTCACAGGGATCTCCTTCCCATTGGGCCCCACGGGTCCGACCTCGGCCATGTGGTTTGGATCAGCCTCCGTGTACCGCGTCTTCACCATGGCCAGGCCTCCCTGGCGCCTTGACGGCAGGCCGACATCTTCCACAATCGGAAGCGCCACCGCGCTCCCTTCAGCTTATCTACAAGCTCTCCAAGGCCTTTGGGCATGGAGACGGATGGCCATAAGGCCTGGGCGACGCCTTGCATCAGCTGCCGAACTCGCTCGTGCTGTTGTGAGAGCTCGAGAAGAAGGTCACCCACCGGGCATTTCCTCTGCAGGACGACCTGTTAGCATACTTACAGACATTACTCTGTTAGTCGACTTCCTCGCCGAACTCTTTTTTCAAACTTCGTTTAAGCACTTACTAAATATGCCGTGTCAAAGCCGCTGATTCTCCTTAACGGAGTCCAACAGCTGGGCACGAACATCCTTCAGTTCAACGCCCAGCTTGGTGTTGGCATCTTGGAGATCGTTCTTCTCCCGCCTCACCTTTGTCAGCACGCTCTCACCAGCCTTTAGCTGGCATAGGAGTTGTTGCTTTTCCGGATTTAATCCGGCGCCATCTGCAATTTCATTTGTCAGATTTGCACCCACGCCGCACTTCACAAAATACTTATCTTTCGAAGCGTATATTACCAGAGGGGGTCTCCTTGGGCTCCCCTGCCGCGGCTAGTGCGGCCTCAAGTTGGGCTTTGCACTCTTCCAGCTCCCGGGATAGTAGGGTATTCTTTTCTGTAAGAACCTACATAACAAATGATCCTTAAATCAGTTATTCTAACTGTTTCAAGTCTTGGGGGCTACTAGTATATATATAATTACCAAAAATTTCTTACCCGTATGTCTTTTACATATTGCTCCTTGGCTCTGGCTAGACCATTTTGAGAGGCACGGAGGTACGCATCTCCCGAATTGAAGGCATCCAATGCCTCTTGGGAGAAACAAGCGTCGCAAAGAACTGTCCGGCGACGCCCGTGGTTCATGGCACTCTCCACCTCGGAATTGGTGGCAGACAGCCTGTCCGCATCCTTTGTCAGAGGAGCGTCCGGTGTGTGCGCCTTGTGTTCGCCTCCGCTTCCAGACCAGGCTTTGGAGCCTGGCTGGTGGAGGCGTGATTGGCAACCTCTCCGGATATAGTCCGGCGAGGTCTCTTCGTCCTGAAGAGAGCACGAGTGTTAATATGCCTCGAAGGAATAACACCTGGGAATAAGATGGCGCGCTATACCTTTGTGCCGGCGTCTCAGTCTGTACCGCACTTCTTTTCAGCCCGCGGGGCCTTGCCGCCCCTCGTTGGCTAGTCACCGCAGGCTCGGCCTCCCGTCTCAAGGACCTCCCCTCAAAACACGGTTGTCATACGGCAATCGAAAACACGCGAGGATAGATCCCTTTTCAAAGTGCCGGGACTTCGGTCTCAGTTACCTGTGAGGCTGGGAGTGGCCCTGGGTAATCGTCCGTAATGGCCACCAAGGCGTTGTCCTTGCTCAATTGATGAAACACCCCATCAATCAGCTCCACAGATAAGTCTGTATCCTCTTGAGAGGCCGGGTCGAGGGACCGTACCGGATCCTCGGGTTGTGGAGGAGGGCCGTTTATTTCTTTAACAGCCTGGCGCAGTTCCTGCGTTGAAGTCGTTAGACTGAATATTTAACGATGGGAATATAAAATGGATGGGCAAGTAGAAGTGTCCACTTACCCAACTTGGGGGATTGTACATAGAAAATCCACCCTGTGGGTTGACGCGGAGAAATTCCTCCTCTTTTCCTTGTACAAACAGAGAAGATCTTTATTAGAGCGGCAGCAGAATCCGGCCCCTTACGGCCATGGCGGGTGGCATCGTCCTCCTTGTTGAAGTCCCACATGGGGTGGCCTCTATACTGAAGCGGCTGCACCCCTCGCATGATGCATGCGGCCATGACCCCGATCATGGTCAGTCCGGAATGAGCTAACAATCTTATCCCGCCCATCAGGTAAAGAACGTCCTTGTCACTTTCCCTCTGAGGGCTCCGTGGACGCCAGCTTAGCCGCTTCTTTAGGGGAGCACTGTCAAACTCAGGGAGGCCGATCCGGACAGGATCCGGCAGCGGGACGTCCTCTATATAAAACCATTCCGAAGGCCAGTCCTTGGACGCCTTCTTTGGGGTTCCGGATAGATATCCGGTCCCGGTGATGCGCCACACTTCGGCTCCACCCACTTGATATATTGACCTCTTCTGAGAACGGGGCACAAGGCAGAATAGCCTTTTCCATAGCGCGACACGTGGAAGACGGCCATTATTGGGCGTAGAAGCCAAAGAGCGCTACATTTACAAGAAACCGGACATTATTCAACAGGTACGCGGAATTTGGAGGAGAACCCGCCTTGCAATGCTGAAGACAATCTGCACGCCGGACTCGTCGTCATTGAAGCCTGGTTAGGGGGCTACTGAGGGAGTCCTGGATTAGGGGGGTGTCCGGATAGCCGGACTATACCTTCGGCCGGACTCCTGGACTATGAAGATACAAGATTAAAGGCTTCATCCAATGTCCGGAAGGGACTTTCCTTGGCGTGGAAGGCAAGCTTGGCGATACGGATATGTAGATCTCCTACCATCGTAACCGACTCTGTGTAACCCTAGCCCTCTCCGATGTCTATATAAATCGGAGGGTTTTAGTCCGTAGGAACAATGATACGATAGGCTAGCTTCTAGGGTTTAGCCTGCTTGATCTCGTGGTAGATCTACTCTTGTACTACCCATATCATCAATATTAATCAAGCAAGAGTAGGGTTTTACCTCCATCGAGAGGGCCCGAACCTGGGTAAAAACATCGTGTCCCTTGTCTCCTGTTACCATCCTCCTATACGCACAGTTCGGGACCCCCTACCCGAGATCCGCCAGTTTTAACACCGACAACGGGGCCGGCCTGAACCTGATCTCGCCTATCGTGATCAAAAGGTTGCAGAAACCTGATGGAGACCTCGAGGAAATGGGCACGTTTCAGGGGGTCAATCCGGGGAGAAGCCAGCCAAAGGGAAAGGTCACACTGCCCGTGACATTTGGAGGGGCGTTGAACTTCCGGACGGAGAGGATCATCTTCGACGTGGCCGAGATCCCCTTGCCCTACAATGGGATCCTCGGCCGCCCGGCACTAGCTAAGTTCATGGCGGCATCACACTACGCCTACAACATGCTAAAGATGCCCGGACCATTGACCATCATCTCCATCCCCTCCGACAAGAAGGACGCACTGATCTGCGCCGATCAACTCTACCGGGAAGCAGTTGCAGCAGCTGCCGTCAAGACACCTGCTCCTGCAGCCGAAGGCCCGGGAGGAAAGAAGGAGCCCGACAAGACCTCTCGCGCCCACTCCAGCAAGCACACCTCCTCGAGGTGCTGTGCTACCGTTGAGGACGTGCCAGAGAGCTCTGCCGACAAGAACAAGATATCCAGAGCCGGGCCGCCGCAGACCAAGAAAGTGCCCGTCGCGGAAGACGGCACGGGAGGGGCCTTCATCATAGGCTCCGCCCTCAGTAGCAAATAGGAAGGCGAGCTCGTCACCTTCCTGCGGGCAAATGTCGACGTGTTTGCATGGCAAGCGTCCGACATCCCCGGTGTTCCCAGGGAGTTGATTGAGCACCACCTAGCTGTCTGCCCCCACGTGCGGCCCGTTAAGCAGAAGGTCAGAAAGCAGGCTCTAGAGAGGCAGGAGTTCATCACAGAGGAGATCAGGAAGCTAGAAGCGACAGGACTGGTGAGAGGGGTGCTCCACCCGACGTGGTTGGCCAATCCGGTAGTGGTGCGCAAGGCGAATGGGAAGTGGAGGTTGTGTATTGATTACACAGATATCAATAGGCTTGTCCTAAAGACCCCTTCCCGTTGCCGCGCATTGACCAGATTGTTGACTCCACGGCCGGGTGTGATCTGTTATCATTCCTCAATGCCTACTCCGGCTACCACCAAATCTTCATGACAAGAGAGGATGAAGAGAAGACAATGTTCATAACCCCATGTGGTACGTATTGCTTTTTACGGACGCCCTTCGCATTGAAGAGTGCTGGCTCAATGTTTGCAAGAGCGGTCCAAATTGGTTTTGAACCTCAGCTCCATAGAAATGTGGAGGCCTACATGGATGACATAGTGGTCAAAACCAAGGACGGACCGACTCTTGTGCAAGACCTAGAAGCGACATTTGCCAACCTGCGCAAGATCAACCTCAAATTGAACCCTGAGATGTGCGTGTTCGGCGTCCCGTCTGGCAAGCTTCTCAGGTTCTTCGTGTCACAGCGCGGGATTGAGGCAAACCCATACAAGATCAAGGCTATTGAGTAGATCAAGGCGCCCAAGCGGATCAAGGATCTGCGGCGGCTCACCGGCTGCGTTGCCGCCATGGGCCGGTTCATCTCCAAGTCTGCCGAGCGCGCCCTTCCCTTTAGAGTGGACCCCAGAAGCTGAGGCCGCATTGCAGTACCTAAAGAAATACCTTTCCTCCAAACCAATACTAGTTGCGCCTAAACCACGAGAGCCGTTGCTGCTATATTTGGCGGCGACGAATCAAGTGGTCAGCGCCGCACTAGTGGCACAGAGGGAGGTCGACGAGGAGGTAGCAATGGCGGCAGAACCAGCGGATGGCGAGCCAAAGATTCCCCCGGCAGGGCTTGGTGCCGACAAGGCGCGGCCCTCGGCAGAGTCTGTTGCCGCCAGGGCGATGCCCCCGCAGTCGATTGAAGTGGTGCCCAAGAAAAAGATGATGTAGCACCCAGTTTACTTTGTAAGCTCCCTCTTGCAGGGGCTAGGTCAAGGTATTCCAGTGTGCAAAAATTGCTCTTTGGCCTCCTCATGGCCTCGAGGAAGCTGCATCACTACTTCCAGGCCCACGAGATCACTGTCGTCACTCGTCCCCGTTGCAACGGATACTACACAACCCGGATGCAACCGGAAGGATTGTGGAATGGGCCTTGGAGTTGTCAAGCTTCGGCTTAAAGTTTGAGAGTACCACGACAATTCAGAGCAGAGTCTTGGCGGAGTTCATCGCGGAATGGACCTCGACGCCTGACGAAGAAATCCAGGAGACTACTCTCCCCGGCAAGGAAGCAGACCACAATTGGATCATGTACTTTGATGGAGCCTTCTCGCTGCAAGGCGCCGGTGCCGGCGTGCTGCTTATCGCACCCACCGGAGAGCACCTCAAGTACGTGATCCAGATGCACTTCCCTAGGGAGATGTCCACCAATAACACCACCGAGTACGAGGGATTGCTTGCCGGTCTCAGGATCGCGACGGACCTCGGGGTTAAGAAGCTCATCATCAGGGGTGACTCACAGCTCGTTGGCAGGCAGGTCAACAAAGATTATCAGAGCCCATTGATGGGAGCATACGTAGATGAGGTGAGGAAGCTAGAGGAATGCTTTGACGGTATCCAGGAGGAGCACGTCCCCCGAGCGGAGAACGACATCGCCGATTACCTGTCAAAGCGTGCCGCATTCTAGCTACCTGTTGAACCAGGTACCTTTTTGCTCTGGTTAACTCAACCATCCGTCGACCCATCAGTAGGGCAGAGCAAGCGAAGGAAATAAGGTCCCGGCAAGTACTTTCCTACCGAGCCCCCCGGGGCTGCCGGCAAGGGTGCTGCTGCGGACGCTGAGTCTGCCCAAGAGCAGCTGGCTCCGGCGGGGCGTCAGGCCCTGGCCGTGGAGACAGCCGCTCCCATGGCAGAAGAGATGCCTTTGGTCCTTGCCGTCGAGCCTCAAGCTCCAGCATGGGCGCAACATACCGTCCAATTCCTCCAAACAGGGGAGCTTCCTGAGGAGCAGAAAGAAGTGGAGAGAGTAGCCCGTCGGTCCGCCCTGTACCAGTTCGTCTATGACGTCTTGTACCGGAGGAGGCCGAATGGTGTGAAACTCAAGTGCATCCCCCGGGAGGAAGGACTAGAGCTGTTGGCAGAGATACATGGAGGCATATGTGGCTCCCAGATAGGGTCGAGGACCCTTGCCGGGAAGGAGTTCCGGCAAGGTTTCTTCTAGCCCACCGCCCTCCAGGATGCGACAGCACTAGTCACCAAGTGTGAAGTGTATGTTGCAATCGACAAGTTAGCAAAGTGGCCAGAGGTGGAAGCAGTGAGGAAGGTGACTGCTTAGTCAGCCGTCAAATTCTTCAAAGGACTAGTCTGCCATTTTGGTGTGCCAAACAGAGTCATCATCGACAACGACACGCAGTTCACAAGCCACACCTTCATGCAGTAGATCCGAGACCTCGGCAGCAAGATCTGTTTTGCTTCCGTGGCACATCCACGGAGCAACGGCCAAGCGGAGAGGGCAAATGCTGAAGTATTGCGAGGCTTGAGAATGAAGACCTTTGACAGGCTGTACAAGACCGGAAGGCGCTTGATTGATGTGTTGCCGACAGTTCTCTGGTCGATCAGGACGACGCCAAATCGAGCCACCGGCCAGACACCTTTCGCCCTGGTATACGGGGCGGAAGTAGTTCTCCCACAGAACTCATACACGGGTCACCTCAAGTGCTCGCTTATGATGAGCTTCAGCAAGAGCCGTTGCGCCAAGATGACGTGATGCACCTTGAGGAAGATCGTCTTCGGGCGGCTGTAAGAGCGGCACGCTACCAGCAAGCCTTGCGCTGCTACCATAGCCGCAAGGTTCATGCCCGAAGCCTTGATTAAGGCGACCTTATTATTCGGCGTGTTCAGTTGGCCAAGAATTCCAACAAGTTGACACCGAAGTGGGAAGGCCCTTATCGGGTAATACGAGTCACCAGGCCGGGCGCAGTCCGCCTGGAGACTGAGGATGCCATACCAATGAGCAACTCCTGGAACATCGAGCATCTTCGCAAGTTTTAACCACAAGGCGCGGCTTGTCGGGCCTCCCGGCAAGCCACCTTTTGTACGTGCTTTGCCAACAAGGCATGTGACCCTTTGTACAAAGCCAAGCGCAGACTCTGAGCACGCCCTAAGTTATATCATGCATGCTAGGTCGAGTCTCGTCCTTGTTTAGGGTTGATAGTGCTTAGCGGTGGCTAACCCCTTGCTTAGAGGTCGAGTGCGCGTCTCTCTCTTCTTCTCTGTCTTCTTTGGTTCATAGGACACATGAGTATCCTTGCTGAGCTGCTTTGGAAGGAAGGGGACAGACCGACGTCTAGACCCCGGCAAGCCATTATTGCCAGGGACTACAAGAGCAAAGATGCACCCGCGGCAAGCCAATGTTGCTAGGGGCTGCAGATTCAGATAAGTTCTCTATTCCTTATCATGCGTTTCATTATGGACTGAGGTATGTGAAACCTCGTTTTATCCTGAGGCTACCATGCTCCCCTCATTCCGGACCCTAGGACTCGTTTCCTGGGACCGAGTTTGGTCGTAGTCGCGGCAGCAAGGAAATGAAACGAGGAGCCTAAGCCCACCTCATCCCTGCCTCCGCCAAGGGTGTGAGAAAGGTCGAGGGAAGTGGGGTGGTGGTGATACGTCCATTTTGCATCATGCTTTTATATCGATATTTATTGCATTATGGACTGTTATTTCACTTTATGTCACAATACTTATGGCTATTCTCTCTTATTTTACAAGGTTTACATAAAGAGGGAGAATGCCGGCAGCTGGAATTCTGGGCTGGAAAAGGAGAAAATATTAGAGGCCTATTCTGCGCAACTCCAAAAGTCCTGAAACTTCACGGGGCATCTTAAAAGAAATAAAGAAAAATCCTCGCCAAAGATGAAGGCCAGGGGGCACACACCCTTCTCACGAGGGTGGGGGCGCCCCCCCTAGGGCGCGCCCCCTACCTCGTGGGCCCCCTGGTGGCTCTCCGATGCCCATCTTGTCCTATATGAGGTCTTTCGATGAGAAAAAAATAGGGAGGAACTTTTTGGGACGAGACTCCACCGCCACGAGGCGGAACCTTGGCGGATCCAATCTAGAGCTCCGGTAGAGCTGTGCTGCCGGGTATACTTCCCTCTCGGAAGGGGAAATCATCACCATCGCCATCACCAACGCTCCTCTCATCGGGAGAGGGTAATCTCCATCAACATCTTCACCAGCACCACCTCATCTCCAAACCCTAGTTCATCTCTTGTATCCAATTCTTGTCTCAAAGTCCGGGAGTGGTGCTAGTAGGTTGCTAGTAGTGTTGATTACTCCTTATAGTTGATGCTAGTTGGTTTAATTGGCGGAAGAATATATGTTCAGATCCTATATGCATATTATTACACCTCTGATTATGAACATGAATATGCTTTGTGAGTAATTACGTTCGTTCCTGAGGACAAGGGAGAAGTCTTGCTATGAGTAGTCATCTGAATTTGGTATTCGTTTGATATTTTGGTAAGATGTATGTTGTCTAGCCTCTAGTGGTGTTATGTGAACGTCGACTACATAACACTTCACCATTATTTGGGCCTAGAGGAAGGCATTGGGAAGTAATAAGTAGATGATGGGTTGCTAGAGTGACAGAAGCTTAAACCCTAGTTTATGCGTTGCTTCGTAAGGGGCTGATTTGGATCCATATGTTTCATGCTATGGTTAGGTTTACACTAATACTTTTGTTGTAGTTGTGGATTCTTGCAATAGAGGTTAATCATAAGTGGGATGCTTGGTCAAGTAAGAACAGCACCCAAGCACCGGTCCACCCACATATCAAATTATCAAAGTATCGAACATGAATCATATGAACATGATGAAAACTAGCTTGACAATATTCCCATGTGTCCTCGGGAGCGCTTTTCCTATTATAAGAGTTTGTTTCGGCTTGTCCTTTGCTACAAAAGGATTGGGCCACCTTGCTGCACTTTATTTACTTTTGTTACTTGTTGCTTGTTACAATTTATCCTATTACAAAACTATCTGTTACCACTTATTTCAGTACTTGCAGAGAATACCTTGCTGAAAACCGCTTATCATTTCCTTCTCCTCCTCGTTGGGTTCGACACTCTTACTTATCGAAAGGACTATGATAGATCCCCTATACTTGTGGGTTATCAGACGGCAAGGCCTGTTGCCGGGCGAGAAAACGTTTATCTTAAAAGTAACAAGGATTTACTCCTTGTCATGGGCTTTACCTGCGAACGAAAAACCCGGCAAACATCCCTTTTTCATTAAAAAAACATCCCGTATAGGTACAGTTCATACGAAATGAAAAACATGAATAAGGGGATTACATGTTCTAAAGTTGACAAAGGCCCGAAGGCTTACAAGACTAAAAAGAGATAAGATGTCCATAATTCCTTTCTTGTCCCTCTTCTCAGGAAATGGAACAAGAAAACAGAATGACAAAAGGGGCGCCTAAGAGAGCTACGAGTGGCAGAAGAAACCAAGAGAACATCTTGGTGGCCGTCCATGGGCTGGATGGTGATGGCGGCGCCGGAGGCAGAGCTCGAAGACGAGGCGGCAGGACGTCGGTACGCGACGAAGGTGTCAATGCCTGCGTACTCCGACTTGACGGCCTTGCCGCCCGCCCTCTTCCTCTTCTGCAGCCTCCCAATGCCAGCCGCCCAAGGAGACGACCCCGAGAAGTTCAAGGAGCCGGCGACACGGATGACGGAGTCGCCAGTGCCGCTCGGAGCGGCGCCCGACGCCTAATCGGACCCGTCATCCTGCCGCCCGCTAGCCTCATCGTCACTGCCGTTGTCCTCCTCACCACTCTTGCTCGAGGAGGAATCTTCGTCATCAGAAGAGCTCTCCACGCAACACCTTATGCGAGTCCCGAAGTGCCCGAAGATCTTGACGGAGAGGAGGCCACCCTCCATTAATTTGAAATGGAGAGTGAGCCCATCCGTCAAGCTGTGGAGGCGAGCGAAGGTCTTCCACCCTCGGTGGATATACATGATGTGAGGGGCGGGGAACTCGACGTCGGCCCATGTACCGCCGTTCCCGCACCCCCTCATATGCAACCACAATGCCTGCGGCGGATCCAGCTCCATCTCCCGCGCGAATGGAGTTGGGAGGCGAAGACGACGGCGCGGTGGCTAGCGCAACCTGATGAAGAATTCACAGGGGTTGTCCCCGGCGTGGCCCTCCATTGGAGGAGGAGCTGCTGGCGGAGGAGAGGCTGATCTGCCGCCCCGTCCTCCTCTTCCCCGAGCACTGCGACCTCAGCCCCGGCCTCGCCCATGGCCTCGCCGCCTCCCCCTTCCCCTCGCGGTTGGCTCTGCCACACGGGATCAGGGGGAGGAGGGATGCGTTGTCGAGCGGCGACCCTCGCCGCCACCATCGAAGGACCGAGATTCCCTTTCTCCATGGTGAATGAAAGGAAGGAGCGGAAGCGAAGGGAGTTAGAAGATGGAGGAATGAAGGATGCCATCCCCCCTTCCCCCTCCTTATAAAGGAACGGGGTTGGGGCTCGGCCTCCCCGCTCGTCCAATCAAGACACGGGAGGCGTAGAGAACCAAGATCGACCCGCTGCCCCAACCAGCGACGGCCCGGTTTCCCGCCTCCACCATTTGCCACCCCGAGTGCATGAAAGACGCGTGGAGGACATGCAGAACCGAGGGGACGTGTGAGGCAACCACTCCCCACCCCGTGATCGAGGGAGTGGATGCCTTGAAGAGTCATTCAGTAAATGAGCCGTGCCTCCACGCCTCCCTCCCTTTACTGGGAAGGCGCGAGCCGCCTCTTTACTGTGATGTGACGCATGCGTGTGAAAACCGCCCCATGCATGCCGCCTACGTCACGCACGCCCCTCCACCCCGCGCCGCGCACGCGGGTCGTGGGAAGCACAGCACACAAAAAATCTTACGGCGGTAAAAACGGCCCCGCCTGCCCGCGCACCGTTTTGGGCCTGACCGAACAACGTGTCGCGCTTATCTGTGGCCCAGGCCCGGGGGCTCCTGTCGGTGTACAAAACTAGGGGCACATTTTTGTACCCCTTCACCTGTGCACGGGCAGTCAGAGCCGTGCCCGTTACCACACCAAGCAGAGCGAGGGAGGTAAGCCAAGGTAAGACCGAATCCCAAGACGAAGCAAAGCAACGACAAGGACCAAGAACACAAAGATGAGATGGGCAAAGCAGGTTTCCCCGGCAAGGACCCTTGCCGGGGCAGCTCGCCCACGCCAGCCGAGCGAGCCACCCTCGGGCCCACCAACACTCGACAAATGCATTGGACAGGGCTCGGGAGGCACCTCTGTGGTGGCATGCAGATCTTCGTGAAGACAAAGAATAGTCAAGATCAAATGAGGATAGGAAGGCGGCCATCCTCACCGAAGAAACCCACGAGACCCCAGGCAAGATCCTTGCCGGGGATGCCTGCGCGCCATGGCAAGACCCTTGCCGGGCCACCCAGCAAGGCCCTCGCCAAGCGTATTAGCAGGGCCACCACCAGGCCCGCACCAGCCAAGTCTCCATCGCCGTTCGCATGTAGCTGCCGACCCAACCAGCTGGGCAGGCACCTGCGTGGCGACATGGAGGCTCCACCACCGCACCACCTCAGTTGCTTGCCTACCTACATGGCACTGCATGCATCGCTGGCCAGGGCGCGTGTCGAAGCATGGAGGAGCGGCAACGGATGGGACGGGCCTCGCCCCCATCCCCGATAAAGTGGAGGGACACCTAAGCCTCGCATTTAATGCGCTTTGTCCTGTAATACCAGGATAACCTCGCAACACTATTGCCTTTCCACCTCCTGTGTGCTACTATGGCAACCCCTTTTTCTATAAAAGGAGCCCAAGGCGACGAGGGGAGGGATTCGGCTTTTTTGGAGCTCATTGCACCCCGTAGCTAGTTCAAGCACTTCGAATACATCCACCAAAGCAGGACTAGGGTTTTGCGCATCCTCGCGGCCCGAACCTGGATAAACGACCCGCGTGCTCCCTGTTAGACCCGCTCTTCTCTCAACCCCGCGCCCCGCGACCGCAATAGGGATTCTTGTGATCCCATAGGTGTCGTTTCCCACTGACACACGTGTCGTAGTAGAGGCGCACACGTAGCATGTACACATACGTACAACGGCCAGTGAGTAAGAAAGAAAATACGGCCACGTACGTACATACGGGCAGGGTATCGAACGCCTACTCGCGCATACGTACGGCCAGGGCTCGTGTACATGGCTGGGTCAAAATGGAGAAATTGCATCGTTGTCGTGTTCATGGGGAGCCAACCGACTGGGTTAGAATGGAATGCGTCATCGTGTTCATCAGGAGGGCTTGGACGGAACAACCAATGGAAACGAGGCCTAGCGTACCGCAGAACGGAGGAAACGGCCTTGTGTTCGACCGGCCACATTCGAAAAGGGACCATGTTCATCGGCAAGGGTCTGGCGTACTGCAAAATGGAGGAAACGGACCTCCTACGGTCGAAACGGGGGTCCTGTTGATCGGGAGGGGTGTGGCGTACCGTAAAATGGAGGAAACAGACTTGCGTTGGAGCGCTACGGTCGAAACGGGGGTCTTGTTCATCGAGAGGGGTGTGGCGTACCGCAAAATGGGACTCCACGGGATACTGTTCATCTCCACCGTCGACCCCCTCCAACCTCCACGGGCTACTGTTCATCCACCATTGACCTCCTCTAGCCTCCACCTGTGACCGTTCATCCACGGGCTCCTATTCATCCAGCCTCCACCGCGCGCTACTCCACCGACTACTGTTCAACCAGCCCTCTCCACGGGCTCCTGTTCAACCACCCCTCCACGAGCTACTGTTCATCCAGCCCTCCACCGTCTATTGTTCATCTAGCCCTCCATGGGGTGGTCCTGTTCATCTTGCCCTCCACAGGGTCCTGTTCATCTAGCCCCAACCGGCTCGATCGATTGGGGTCCTGTTCATCCAGAGGCAACACCACGGGGTCCTGTTCATCCACCCCCACCATGAACTGTTCATCCAAACCCCCCAGCAACGCTCACTGTTCATCCAGAGGCAGCATCAATTGGCTTCAGTTAGCAGCAGTAGCGAAGGAATTGCTCGATCAGGTTCACTTAACAGCCATCAATCGATAGCTCGGGTTTAGTAACGTGTAGCCTGCAGTGCAATCACTCGGGTTCAGTTAGAGCCCAACGCCTCGCTCGGGTTCAGTTAGAGCCCAATGCCCCGCACCCACGCGCGTGCGTGTACGAGAGAAACGCGCATCGCTCGGCCTCGACCACCCAACGTAACCGGGAACACCCTGATATTTTCCTCGCCCTCGCTTCTACCATAGTTTTTTCCGTCATGGACGGCCCAAAGAATGTCATGCAGCTGCATCTCCGGCCCACCCAGGATGAAAAGCCCATTTTCTATCATGATTTTTTGTCATAGAAGTAGGACCCCACCACATCTATTATGATACCGGGTTTTGTCACAATTATCGTCATAGAAGTGTCATAAGTATGAAAGAAAAAAAATTAGTTCGGCCCAAAATGTCACGGATGTGTCTTTTTTTGTAGTGCAAGCAACACAATGTAATCAACAACTTCACACAAATAACAACCACTCGCAACCCGATGTGTAAAAGGGGTTGTAGCGGTGCCAAAAATTGGCAAACGGACGTGAGATAAAATTATAGTAGATTGATAGATCGAACGCCAAATAAAATAAAAAAGAATAAAACGTAGCAAGGTATGTTTGTATTTTTAGTTTAGTAGATCTGAAAATAAAAGGCAAATAATATGAGAAAGAGACCCCGGGGACGTAGGTTTCACTAGTGGCTTCTCTCGAGAAAAATAGCAAACAATGGCGTCGGATTTCGGGTTCTGGAAAAACCCTTGAGGTTCAAACACTGGGGTGCGCACAAAGATCTCTCCTCCCTCTAACTCATGCCCTCACCACAATCTCAAGGCTTAGAGGCTCTAACCCGCGGAACAAGGGGCACACGATTTATACTGGTTTGGCCCACCAATGTGGTGTAATACCCTACTCCAGTGTGGTGTGGTCGATTGCCTCTTGGGCTGAGGATGAATAGTTACAAGGGAAGAACAACCTCCTGAGGAGAGGTGCTCTTGTGCTTGGTGAGCTGATGCCGTAGAGGATCGTCCCCCTTCTAAGGTGGTGGCTAGTCCTATTTATAGTGGCCCGGGTCCTCTCCCGAAATATTAGGCGGGAAGGGATCCCACAACGACCAGTTTGAAGGGGGACAACTAGTACAAGCTATCCTAACAAAATATGGTCTTCGCCTGCCAAACGCTCTCGTGGTGACGCCGTCCTGGGCTCCACGAGGACCTCCATCCTGTCGCCTTGTTGCACTGATATGGAAACCTTTGCTTGACGCCTCGGGACTCCGCGCCTGCGCTTGCCTCTTTAGAACCAAAGAGCAAACACGGACACTGTGCGCGCTGACACCTGCCTGGTGCCCGCCTGGCCTTGGTCGTCATGGCTTGCGTCACAGGAACCTCGCGAGGTTTCCCTTGCCTTGATCTCTCCACCCCTCTCGAGCCAGCCTAGTGAGGCCGCCCCCGAGGAGGTCTTGCGTTGTCCGCCTTGCGAGGCTTGGCCCCTCGTGAGGGTCTTGAGTGTTTGCTGGTGAAGGTGGGCCGTACAGGGCCGCTGGTGGAGCCACGCCATGGGCCGCAGGTAGTCAAGTCTGGGGACCCCCATTCCTAGGACGCCAACAGTAGCCCCGGGGCCAAAGGCGCTCTCGGGCTTGGGTTCGAGGCAAAGCCAAGGGGCAAGCGCGAAGCGCCAAGAGCCCAATAGCCTGCAGCGTCGTTTGATGCGTGGCGGTTGATTGGACGTGGGCGTCTCCGCTTCCCCATGCCACCTCGGCAATTGCCCGACTCGAGGGTCCCTGCTGCATGCAGAAAAAGGTCATTATTACCTTAGATCATGGAAGCCGGCGGTTGGCCCCCTCTTGGCTATAAATGGGAAGGGGAGCGGAGCCCCCGTCATCCATCTCTTCCTTCGCCCCCCTGCTCCTCCTTCTTCCTTGCTTCCTTGCTAGCAGCGGCACACAGGGCGCCGGCGAAGAGGTTCTCGGCTGCAGAGAAGGGGAAGGCCCGTCAGGAGGGGCCGGCGAAGAGGTTCTCAGTCACAGAAAAGGGCAAGGCCCACCAAGAGGGGCCCGGCTCGCCAGCACCCAAGAGGGGCGTCGTGGCCCGTGCACGCATGCCGCGACCCCCACTGTGGCCCCTCAAGGCAGCGGCGGCGCCACCCCGCGCGGAGGGACTCGCCTTGTTCATGGCAGTCCTATTGATGAAGTGAGGCACGCCATGGTTGCGCGGCCTCCTCGACTATGCTTCCATTCGGTAGAGGTGATGCCGGAGTTCATCATGTGGTCGGAGAACCCGGCTGGCACCTGGCTTCAGCTCCCGCAGTTCTTTGTCGACGAACTGTCGTCCACAGGTCCAGGCGGTCTCTGGCTGCAGGCTGACGGTTGCTGCAGCAGGGCTTCATGGGTCGCGCTGGAAGTCTCCGCCGCGGGCAATGTAGCCCTGGCCCACAGCTGGCAGACGTTTGCCTGCACGCGCAGACTTGGCAGGCGGTGTGTCCTCCACTTCAAGTACGACGGTGACGCGACCCTCTACGTGAGGGTACTTGGGGAAGATGGTCGTCGCGTCGGGTGCTGCCCCGAGGACAACGACGGCGACGAGGTGCTCGGCCTTGGCGATGGTCGTGATCAGGATGAAGGTGGCTTCGTCCTCGGCGCTGGCCGCGGCTCGTCCAGCTACGACGGCTCCTCCTCCAGCGACAACTCGAGTAGCGGCGGCTATGACCAGCCGCCACATCGCTGCGCCCGTTTCGAGGGTGGTAGCAGGTCGTCCCGTGGCCGTGCTCCAGTGAAGCGCGAGGAGGGGTCCGGCTGAGCCCAGGAGAGCACCATGGGTCCGTCCTCGCGAACCGCTGCGGGGGCATGCTCCACTTTTTTTGTTCTTTCCTTCCTGTATTTAAGAATAAACAAGTATGGGCCCTGTAGGGGCGTGTAATGAACCATGATTTCCGAGTTGCTATGTTACGTTTATCGTCCCTGCGTCATGTTGTGGCACCAAAATTTTATGTAGGCGTGTAGAGATGACTTAGCTTGATGTGCCTGAAGTGGTTTCCTCCTCGTGAGGCGTGCATTTCCTAGTGCCTCGCGAGGCCTCCTTTGCTCGGGAGGCGCCTAGGAACTGCAGAAATTCGTTAGGAGACTCTCATTCTTCCGAATCCTGGTCATAGGCACTGCCGGTCATGACCCAGCGCTTCGTATCGCGGTACGCGAGGGGCACGAATTGAGAGAGGTGCGCCAGCTTGTGGGCTCGTGCGAGGGTGCCTTGTGAAGAACAGGAAAAACACTCACGAGGGCACCTGTCCAGCCCCCTCGCGAGGCATGCGAGAGTGAGCACGGACCAAAACAAATATCCAAGGAAGAACAGGGGAAAAGGCGACCAAACCAAGAGGACAAGAAAAACCAGAATGCGAACTTCCATTAAGAAAAAGGGGCAAGCGAACTATGGAAAGCAAATGAAAAACCGCGTCCCGCACCTAGTCCAGTCTTCTCACCAACACGGAGCTAAGTACTGCCACTAAGACATGGGAGGGAGCCCCCGAGGCCCAAGGGCAGCACTCCTGAGACTCCGGGGAATTTACAGCCTCACTCATTATTATGTGGGAGTGTCACGAGCGGACATCTTCACATGTGAGGCAGTCCTGGACTAAGGGGTCCTCGGGCGTCCGACCTGTTATCTATGGGCCGGACTAATGGGTTGTGAAGATATGAAGACCGAAGACTGTACCCGTGTACGGATAAGACTCTCCTTGGCATGGAAGGCATGCTTGGTGAACAACAATGAAGATTCCATCTTATGTAACCAACTCTATGTAACCCTAAATACCCCCGGTATCTATATAAAACGGAGGGTGTATTCCAGAAAGGATATACTCAATACCTTAGTCATATAGGCTAGACTTCTAGGGTTTAGCCATTACGATCTCGTGGTAGATCAACTCTTGTAATACTCATATTCATCAATATCAATCAAGCAGGACGTAGGGTATTAACTCCATCAAGAGGGCCCGAACCTGGGTAAAACTTCGTGTCCCCTGTCTCCTGTTACCATCAATCTTAGACGCATAGTTTGGGACCCCCTACCCGAGATCCGCCGGTTTTGACACCGACATTGGTGCTTTCATTGAGAGTTCCTCTGTGCTGTCACTGAAAGGTTTGATGGCCCCTTCAATCGTCAATGATGATGCTGTCTGCGGACAAACTTGCCTCCGCGGGTAGATCTTCATATTCGGCGGCTTCGCACTGCGGGCCAGCTCATTTGGCCATGTGGAGCAGATCGAAAGCTATGCCCCTAGCCATCAGGTCAGATTCGGGAGCTTGAACTACGTCGCAGACATCCGTGGAGACTTGATCCTCGCCGAATTTGATAACATGGTGGCCGCTCCCGGTCAACCCGATGATCATGACCTAAATCTGTCATCGGGCCGCATCCAGGAGATTGCTCTTGTAACCACTCTGGCCTTAGAGCCGGAGCAGGCCGCGCCATCGAAGGATGGTAGGATTAACCCCACCTTGTAGGCCGCAGACTCCACAGTGTTGAAGCCGCACATGGACCTGGTCACATATGATGCCCATGACACCAGAACGTCAGACTCGTCTTCGGCCGTAGGTTCTGAACCGCGTGAGCCCGTGGACGCTGAGCTTGATCGTTTATCGATCTTCAAATTCAGCGCCGCAGATGTCTTCCAGCACTCGCCTTTGGGAGATGTGCTAAACTCATTAAAAAACAAGTCCTTGGTGGAGGACTCTCAGCCGAACTATATCCGGCTCGAACTCGGGGCTAACGCTGGAGAATTTTACTTCCCACCCGCCACCCACTTTATAGCCACGATCGACGATTTGACCGATGAACTTGATTACGACTCCGAGGACATCGACTGTATGGACGACGATGCCAGAGAAGAAGAGGCCTAGAACCCGCCGTTCACCGGACGCTAGACGACCACTTCCTCGTATGACGTATACATGGTGGATGCACCAAAGGAGAACAACAGCGACGATAAGGAAGACCCACTTGAGGATAAACCTTCCGAAATACAGTCCAAGCGTCGGTGTTAGTGGCGCCGCTCTAAATCACGCCGCGGTAAAGATAGCAACACCAGCATAGGTGAAGATGACACTCCGGAAGGTGCCGAAGACAACGAAGACCCCGTCGACAAAGCAAACGAACAAGATGAATGGGAAGATGAGCAGGTTAGCCCTGTTAAACAGGCCACACGCGAAGATTTGGAGGATGATAATTACCTCCCGCTCTGCGAAGATGATGTGAGCCTCGGCACCGAAGATTTCATCGTGCCCGAGGAACCTCTTGAGCAGGAGCGCTTCAAGCGCCAGCTACTAGCCACGGCAAGGAGCGTGAAAAAGAAGCAGCAACAGCTTCAAGCTGACCAAGATCTGCTCAATGATAAATGGACTGATGTCCTAGCAGACGAAGAGTATGGCCTCAAGCACCCAACCAGAAGCTACCCAAAATGAAAATTGCTACCTCAGTTTGACAAGGAGGCGCCGGAGTACATACCACCATCACACAATACGGCCGACCGACAACCACGTGGTCGGGACAGAACGACAACTCATGCCGAACACTAGCCCGCCTCGCCCCATCACTCAGGCAGAGGTAAATTAGCCCACTGCCATACATATGACCTACGGCAGAACCTGAACAATAAAGTAGGACATACAAGATCAATCTATGGATCACGAGGACGCGCCTCGACACGCGACCGTGGCCACCTATTCGGACATGACAAACCCAGTCATGCGGGGGCTGAACACCGCAGACGGACTCTATCAGAGCTGCGTCATGATACGGCTCGATATAGAGGCCCCGCACACCCTCATTGCTTCACTGATGAGGTCCTGGATCACGAATTCCCCGAAGGATTCAAGCCTGTGGACATAGAATCATAAGATGGAACCACGGACCCCGCGGTGTGGATCAAGGACTTCATTCTCCACATCCATATGGCCCACGGAGATGACCTCCACGCCATAAAATACCTCCCTCTAAAACTCAAAGCGCCAACTCGACATTGGCTAAACAGTCTGCCTGAAAATTCCATCGGTAGCTGGGAGGACATGGAAGAGGCTTTCCTCGATAACTTCCAAGGTACAAATGTTCGACCTCCGGACGCTGATGACTTAAGCCATATAGTTCAACAGCCCAAAGAGTCTGCCAGGAAATTCTGGACAAGGTTCTTCACTAAAAAGAACCAAATTGTCAACTGTCCGGACGCCGAAGCTCTAGCAGCTTTTAAGCATAGCATCCGTGATGAATGGCTCACTCGAAACCTCGGCCAAGAATAGCCAAAATCCATGGCAGCCCTCACGGCACTCATGACCTGCTTTTGTGCGGGCGAGGACAGTTGGTTGGCCCGTGGCAAAAACAATGCAAACGACACCGACACCCCTGAAGTTAAAGGCAACAAAGACAGGTCTTAACGCAATAGATACAAGCGTTGAAACAAAAGTGACAACACCGATGATACGTCGGTCAACACCGGATTCAGCGAATCTAAGTCCGGTCAGCGGAAGAAGCTGTTCCAAAAGAACAATTCGGGCCCATCCAGCTTGGACCGCATACTTGATAGTTCGTGCCAGATTCATGGCACCCCCGACAAGCCTCCTAATCATACAAATAGAGAGTGTTGGGTTTTCAAACAGGCTGGCAAATTAAACGTCAGGAATAGGGAAAAGGGATCACAAAGCAAGGATGATGACGAAGAGCCACGACAACCGAACATAGGGGGACAGAAGAAGTTCCCCCCTTAGGTCAAAACGGTGAACATGATATATGCTACCCACATCCCCAAGAGGGAGCGCAAGCGTGCGCTTAGGGACGTCTACGCAATAGAGCCAGTCGCCCCAAAATTCAATCCATGGTCGTCATGCCCGATCACCTTTGCTCACTGGGATCACCCGACCAGCATCCGTCATGGAGGCTCAGCCGCACTGGTCTTAGACCCAATAATTGATGGGTTCCACCTGACTCGTGTCCTCATGGACGTCGATAGCAGCCTCAATCTGCTCTATTAGGATACAGTGTGAAAAATGGGCATTAACCCATCAAAGATCAAGCCTACAAAGACCACCTTTAAAGGAGTCATTCTAGGCGTAGAGGCCTGTTGTACGGGCTCAATCACAATAGAGGTTGTCTTCGGATCTCTAGACAACTTCCGAAGCGAGGAGTTAGTCTTTGATATCGTCTCGTTCCATAGCGGCTATCATGCATTGCTCAGATGAACTACGTTTGCTCGATTCTACGCAGTGCCACACTATGCTTATCTCAAGCTCAAGATGCCCGGCCCACGCGGCGTCATAACAGTCAATGGCAATATGGAACACTCTCTCCGTACAGAAGAGCACATAGCTGCCCTAGTAGCAGAAGTACAAAGTGGCCTTCTCAAGCAGAACCTTCATTCGGCTGCCGAGCCCTCGGACACCCTTAAGAGGATCCGGACTACTCTGCAGCAGGAGAGCTTGGCTCATCAGGAGCTCGACTAGCAATCCAACCTCCGTCTCAGTCCCGATCAAGTGGTGGTCTGCGTGCCGCGCATACATAACTACACACTCAAAATTCCATGGGCATCGACGGAGGCATAGCTAGCTTGTGATCCACGGCATGGCTCAACCGACATCGGATACACATATTCTTTCACTTTTGCTTGTTTTATTTCAGGTTTTAATCCCACAAACCCCATCGGGTGGTCTGGTTATCGGTCCTCTTGAAGGATAAACACACCAAGATGGTGAGGAGCGCAGACATATGGGGAATTTTTAGGTGATTCTGTTAATGATAACTCTACCTGTCTTCCAGGACCCACATGCAGCTCTTCCCTGGTTTCAGCATGTTAAATAGCCTGTTTCTTATTGCATTACTTGTATCAATGCGCCTTGAGGTACTAATTACATTACAATCAGAACAGATTGTAGCTGGAGTTGTAGGACCCCAGCTTTTTACCTTTACACCTTTTCTGTTTTTTTTCAGTTTCCCTGTTGATAACCCCATCAGGTAGCACCCGTACACTTTGGTACTTTTTGATGTTTCCCAGGGGCTCTATATCACCCCACATTACGGCAACAAAAATCTGAACACTTCTTGTAAGTATAGTTCGGCACCCCGGATTTAGCATTATATGCATTGGCTCCGAATCATGTCTGTGGTCAATAGTTGGGTTGCCCGGCTCCTGTGCTTGCTATCCTATGTTCCGCTACATCAGCTAGGGTAGTAAAGGGAGAACTACTACAATTGTGCCTTGGTCTAAACCAGATGAGCACCTGAGTAGATAAAGCCGAAAATTGACTGTCATGATGCGGCGAGAGTCGATCAGCTGTTCGGAGGTCTCAAATCGTTGGAGGTTTTTCCGCATTTCTTGAAGGATCGTACTTCCCGATCAGACACTGACAGCACACTGTTTCATATACCAGGGGCTGCGCCTATGTTTTATTATAGAACTCCTATGGCTAAGTGAGGGCGTTCAAGCCGTATAGTCTGGTTGCCTGGTTCGTGCACTAAACAGCTCCTTCAAGGACCATACAATTGGATCAAGATTGTTTAGATACCATCCCGAACACCTCCATACTACCTACGTGAGGGCAGAAGCCGACGACTAGCCAACCCTCAGATTTAAAATAACACGGCCGCACAGGAGGACACAATCAAAACATAAATTATATGACAAAGCGGATTTGTTGTCATCATACAAGACAAAATACGAGTGTATTCATTCAAAATAATGTTCTGCCTGCACTGCGTGGCTACAATACGAGACCCCTCTAGGACATCTGCAAAATAGCGCTCGGGTGTACGATGCTCCTTGCCCTTCGGCAGCCCCTTGGTCAGCTCGACGGCATCCATTTTCGCCCACCACATCTTGCAACGAGCAAAGGCCATCTGGGCACCCTCAATACAGACCAATCGCTTTACGACCTCAAGCTGCGGGCAGGCACTAACAAGCCGCTTCACCAGATCGAAGTAGCTGCTGGGTATCAGCGTGGCAGGCCATAGCCGGACTATCAGGCCCCTCATGGCCAGCTCGTCCGCCTTGTGTAGCTCGACCAACTGTTTCAGCTGGTCGCTAAAGGATACTGGATGTTCTGGTCCAAGATATTGAGACCAGGACAACTTCTCTGTCGAACTCCCTTCCTTGGCTCGATAGAATTCAGCAGCATCGGATACGCTGCGCGGCAAATCCGTAAATGCCCCTGTAGAGCACCAAATTCGGGTAAGTAAAAGGAGCATTTCCTTCACAGACTTGTTTTGCATAATGAAAGCCTTACCCGCCGCAATCTTCTTAGCCACCTGGAGTTCCTGAAGGGCGCTCTGGGCCTCAGCTCGAGCCTCTTGTGCGCTCTGGCGGGCCTTCGCAAGTTCGGATGCCTGCGTCTTAGAATCACGCTCTAGGGACTCGAACTTTTTAACGGCATCCTGAAGCTCTTGCTGAACTTCGCTGACCCGGTCCGCGTGCTTTTCGCGTATAACGTGTTCCTTGGCCGCTTTGTCCTCAGCCTCGGCTAATGCCTTCTTGAGGGCCCCCACCTCGCTCGTGGCCCCTAGCATAGTCCATGACACTTTAGTTAGCATGAAGTATTCATCCTTCCTAACATACACGCACAGGTTACTGCATACCTTGGCTGTCCTCCAGCTGCTTCTCCATAAGGCTGAGCTCCTCCTCGGCCCGCTCCAGGCTCTGCTTCGGTTCGGAGACCTCCGCAGTATGAGCGGAAGCAGCCAGCAGCGACGCCTGCTTATTTACATAGAACTCATATGTTAGACTCCTGCGAAAATTGTTTTGATCCTCTGTTTGGCTTTTCTTTCCGAACACTGAACAGAGCATCAGGGGCTACTGTCTACGCTATGATATTCTTTCTATAGTTATTATTACCTCAAAGCCTGTTAAAAGGCTAGTGCAGGCTTTGGTCAGCCCACTTTTGGCATACTAAACCTTTTTGATCACCGTACCCATGAGGACACGGTGTTCATCTACAATGGAAGCACCTCCCAGTGCTTCTAGCAGATCATCTGACGCCTCTGGTTGGACGGAGGCCACCAGCAGAACAGGCACGCCCCCTCCTTTCAGGGAAGGCCGTTCGCCAAACTTCGGAGCCGTGCAGGTCTCCGGAATGATATCCGGCTGAGGGTCGAATGGAACTCGCCCCCCACCATCAGTCCCCATGGTGGTTTCTTCCCCCATATGTCCGGCGGCCGTGGAGTCATCCTTGGACGCCGCCCTGATGATCTCCGTAGCCTCCCCTTGGTCGGGAAAGGCCCTTTGGGACACCATCTCATCATCGCCTTTGGGCGAGGTAGAGTGAGTAGATGGCGGTGACATGCTAGCCATCTCCTTCAAGTCTAGCGATCCCTCTATCGAGGATTGCGGAGAACTATCGCGGTCCGGACTGGAATAGTACAAACTAAACATATTAATATGGCAAAGGGGAAGGGCCATACATTTGGACGAACATAAGGTCTTTGGTACTCATGAAGCGGCCCGAGGCTTGGTCCGGGGCATTCGTTTTGGACTGCTATCGACATCTCACGTGGAGTTATCCGCGAGAGAGCCCTTCCCCCTCTTGGGTGCCTTCACCTCCAGGTTCGTGGAGGCCACCCTTTTTCTTCATCCCCCCTCAAGGGGGGAGTTGTCTTATTCCTCCTCCTCCTCGTCGTCTTCAGCGACTGAGGTGTCAGTCTCGTCTTCGGATGATAGGTCCGAAGTATCCTTTCGCCGAAGGCAACCCTTTGGACCCTTGGCCGCCTTCTTGGTCTTCTTCTCTAGCACTTCATAAGGCGTCGGGAACAACATCTTCATCAAGAGTGGGGTCTCTTCGTCTTCGGGTAGCGAGGATGGACAGTCAATCCGCCTCGCTATGTCGGTCCAGGCCTAAGGAAAAAATTAATAAGAGAGCTTAGACTTCTTTCTCACAATGCACTAGTAAAGATTATGCCTTGAGAGCGTGAGAGAACCTACCGAATTAGCTTGGCGCTTTGAGCTAAGCCCATGATCCTTGGTTGTAGGCGGTGGCGTCTCACCGGCCTTGAAAAGCACTTTCCAGATATCCTCGTGCATTGTGCCGAAGAGCTCTAACAGCATCTGGTGATTGGCCGGATCGAACTCCCACAAATAGCAAGTTTGGTGTTGGCACGGTAGAATCCGGCGGATGAGCATAACCTAGATCACATAGACAAGCTTGATCCTGTTGGATATCATGTTCTGGACACATGTCCGGAGCCCTGTCAGCTCGCCCAGAGAACCCCGGTTTAGGCCCTTCTCTTGCCAGGAGGTGTGCCGCATCAGAGCTCCGGATCGAAATTCGGGGGCCACCGTCCAGTTGGTGTCGCATGGCTCAGTGATGTAGAACCACCCCACCTGCCACCCCTTCACCGTTTCCACGAAAGAACCTTCGAGCCAGGTGATGTTGGGCATCCTACCCAACATAGCTCCTCCGCACTCTGCCTGTTGACCGCTCACCACCTTCGGCTTCACATTGAAGGTCTTTAGCCATAGGCCGAAATGAGGTGGGATGCGGACAAAGGCCTCGCACACGACTATAAATGCCGAGATGTTGAGGATAAAGTTGGGGGCTAGATCATGGAAATCTAGCCCATAATAAAACATCAGTCTGCGGACAAACGGGTGGAGAGGAAATCCCAACCCACGGACAAAATGCATGAGGAACACCACTCTCTCATGAGGCTCAGGGGTGGGGACGATCTGTCCCTTCGCCGGAAGTCGGTAAACAATCTCCTTGGCCAGGTATCTGGCCTCTCAGAGCTCCTCTATATTTTTCCTCTTAACGGAGGAGGCCATCCACTTGCCGCCAGCTCCGGATCCGGACATGGTTGGGTGTTTGTTTGAATGGGAATGAATGAGGACTTGGGCGTCGGCGCTCAAGAGCGGAGAGGCAGGAAGAAAGCGTGGGAGAAGAAAGGGGAATCTTGTCTCCTTATAAGGGCGGTGAATATTGAACGCCCCCCCATTGACCATAAAATTCACCTGCTCCCAAGGGTTGTGTAAATGGCGCGGTTCGGTTACCCACGCCTGTATTGATGAGAATCATGTAAATAAGGGGACACGATCTCTGCTTTGACAAGACGTGCCAATGACAACCGCGTCTCGAAATGTGGGGCGAAAAACGGTTCGAAATTATGATCGGACAGTGAAAGTGCAACTATCCCTAGGTGGTTTTGGTAATTCCTAACAACATTTAGCTCAATGAGCTAATGCTATTTGAAGATTAATACCTCAGGAAAGCTCAATGGTTGGCATGGCATGGATGAGAAAAGTGGACCCCTCAAAATGCTAAGGACAAAGGATTCGCTCAAGCTCAAAGCTCAAGACTCTACATTTTCTATTTTAGTGATCCAAGATCACATTGAGTCTGTAGGAAAAGCCAATACTATCAAGGAGTGATGAGGTGTTGCTTAATGAGGTTCTTACTCAAAATGCTTAGTGATATGCTCCAAAACCCTAAACTACTTTCTCACATCCACATATGACCTAAACCAAAAGTCAAACTCGGCCCTACCGATTTTTCCTATCCGGCGCCACTGAGTTTCAAATGTCATAGCCACTGCCACAAACCCTAGGCAAATCAGTCTCACCGATAGGGATCTCGGTCTCACCAAGATGGGGTTGTAATCTCTCTGTTTCCCTTCGTAACATTTTGGTCTCACCGAGATGAGCAATCAGTCTCACCAAGATTGCAATGTAAACTCTCTGTTTTCCCTTCGTAACGTTTCGGTCTCACCGAAATGAGTGATCGGTTCCACCGAGTTTACCTGACCAACTCTCTGGTTAGCTTATTACCAAAATCGGTCTCACCGAGTTTCTGTAATCAGTCTCACCGAGATTACGTTATGCCCTAACCCTAATCATATCGGTCCTACCGAGTTGCATGTCGGCCCCACTGAAAACCCTAACGGTCACTAGCTTTGCTAAATCGGTCAGACCGAGTTTAACCATTCGGTCCCATCGAGTTTGGGAAGTTATGTGTAACGGTTAGATTTTGTGTGGAGGCTATAAATACCCCTCCACCTCCTCTTCATTCGTGGGGAGAGCCATCAGAACAAACCTACACTTCCAACCTATATTTTCTGAGAGAGAACCACCTACACTTGTGTTCAGACCAAGATATTCCATGCCTACCATATGAATCTTGATCTCTAGCCTTCCCAAGTTGCTTTCCACTCAAATCTTCTTTCCACCAGATCCAAATCCAGTGAGAGAGAGGTGAGTGTTGGGGAGACTATCATTTGAAGCACAAGAGCAAGGAGTTCATCATCAACACAACATTTGTTACTTCTTGGAGAGTGGTGTCTCCTAGATTGTCTAGGTGTCACTTGGGAGCCTCCGACAAGATTGTGGAGTTGAACCAAGGAGTTTGTAAGGGCAAGGAGATCGCCTACTTCGTGAAGATCTACCACTAGTGAGGCAAGTCCTTGGTGGGCGATGGCCATGGTGGGATAGAGAAGGTTGCTTCTTCATGGACCCTTCGTGGGTGGAGCTCTCTATTTACTTGCGCAACCGTTACCTTTCGTGGGTTGAAGTCTCCATCAACGTGGATGTACGATAACACCACCACTACAGGAATCAGCTATTTTGCCGTCTGCCACGGCGGACGGCAAAGGCATGAACGGCGGACAGCAAAGGCAGCCGCGGACGGCAAAAGGCTCCGGCAAAGTAGGCTACAGTGAACAGCTACTTTGTTGTCTACTTCCTGGCGGCTGACGGCAAAGGACCTTTGCCGTCTGCGGAGGACGGCAAAGAGAGCGGACGGCAATAATTGCACTGTCAGTCCGTTAAGTGGCTAACGGCAAGCCTTTGCCGTCCGCCGCTGACGGCAAAATTTCTAGTGTCTTTGCCGTTCATCGTATGATGTCATCTACACGTCACTACATGGCAGGTTCTTTGCTGTCTGCCACTGATGGCAAAGTCTTTGCCGTCTGCCACTGTAGGCAAACTGACCAAATGGGCCAGCTCCCAGGAAGCACAGCTGGATGCCACGTGTCTTCTTTGCCGTCCGCGGCAGACGGCAAAGAGCCCGTTGCTGTCGGTGGCAGACGGCAAAGAGCCTGCATATTGGCTCTTTTATCTGTTTTTTATTAAATCCAACAATTTTCATCACAAATATATATGACATATATAGATATATTTCAAAAGGCCATTACAGAGCAAACATATAAGATATCCAACACATAACTTCATCATCCAACCATATATATTACATGCATAGTTCCATCATACATAACAAGTTCAACATAGAGGCATCCAACCATATATATTACAATAGTTTCATCCAACGATACATGCATAGTTCAACGATACAAAAGAAATAGAGAAAGGGATAAGGAGCACTCCATATATGCAAGCTTTCGTCAAGTGAATGAAATCTGCAAAATGAAAAATAAGAAAGTTAGAAGAAGAAGAGTGGAACAAGAAGAAGAGTAGAACAAGAAGAAGACTAGAATAAGAAGAGTAGAACAAGAAGAAGACTAGAACAAGAAGAGTATGTCATTTATGAGCTAACTTACGTGAAATGGATCATATATGAGCTAACTAAGTTGAAATGGGTCGTTTATGAGCTAGCTAAGGTGAAATGGGTCATTTATGAGCTAACTTAGTTGAAATGGGTCGTTTATGAGCTAACTAAGGTCAAATGGATCGGTTTTGAGGTAACTGAGGTGAAATGGATCGTTTTTTAGCTAACTTAGGTGAAATGGATCATTTATGAGCTAACTTAGTTGAAATGGATCATTTTTGAGCTAACTTAGGTGAAATGGATCATTCATGAGCTAATTTAGTTGAAATGGATCTTTTTGAGCTAACTTAGGTGAAATGGATCATTTAAGAGCTAATTTAGGTGAAATGGATCGTTTTTTAGCTAACTTGGTGAAATGGATCGTTTATGAGCTAAATTAGTTGAAATGGATCGTTTATGAGATAACCTAGGTAAGATGGGTCATTTTGGAGTTAACCTAGGTGAAATGGGTCATTTTAAATCTAACGTAGGTAAAATGGATCATTTAGGAGCTAATCTACGTAAAATGGGTCATTTTTTGAGCTAACTTGGATGAACTGGATCATTTATAAGCTAACCTAGGTAAAATGGGTCATTTTAGAGCTAACTTAGGTAAAATGGATCGTCTATGAGCTAACTAAGCTAATTATGCAATTTTTGACATAAGTAAGCTAAGTACAGATCGTTTTAGAGCTAACTTAGGTAAAATGGACGGTTTTGGAGGTCAGTAAGCTTATTAAGTCATTTTGGAGGAGAAGAAGCTAAGTCTAGGTCATTATGGTAAGCATTGGAGGAAATAAAGCTAAGTCTAGGTCTTTATGCATGTGTTAAGCAAAACACTAGATAAACTTACCAAGATCCAGGAGGTGTAGGAGCGGGGTGGCTCGTGTCGGTAGATGGAGAAGGATCGTGCGATGCTTGTCTAGAGTTACGCTGCACCAAAGATCATTTCCAATGTCTTGTTAGCATGATGACACTCAAATGTTAAGACTAGCAAGTAATGTCCATTCAAATAAAACTCACCGTGGTCCCAGGAGCAATCACTGGCATCGGCGGAGCGGTCTGACCTGTCTTCTCGCACACAGACTGCACATTTGGTTTTGATGACTCAGTCATACTAGTTAGTAATGAGACAAACACTACATGAATGTTTTGGCTAATCTGCAGAAGAAACTTACCACAAGGAGCTCATACATGGCCCTTGCCTGCATGTCATTCTGTGCCCTCTCCTCCTCCATCATCTTTGTCGTCCTCTCCTCCAACTCCCGCTGCCTCTCTGCCGCCTCCGCCAGAAGTTTCTCCGTTCTATCTCTCTCACTCTGTATAGCAACCTGCAACACCACTCACATGACCATTTGTAATCATTGATGGAAGCGCACACAATGTAATTAATGGAGAAAGATAACTGAGTATGTATCACTAACCTTGATGGCGAGTTGCACTGGCCGTTCACGAGGCCTTATCTCAGGAGCGGAGCTCGACTGGCGTGCCTTGATCTCCGGGAGAGTGCTAGGACAACGGATAAGTCCATCTCCAATGGCTATGGAGCCATGGGACCTCCCGCCACCAGATATCATCACCAGCTCTGGATCAATGGGACCCTGGCTCGGGTTAAAGTCCTCCCCTTTCCTCGCCTTCCCCTCATCTCTATATCTCACGAGCTTGTTGTGGGAGGAGATATTGGTGAAGTTCTTTGCATCATCGAGGTCAGACTGAGAGAAAGCCTTGACTTTCTTGAAAGAGACAGTGTGGGCCATGGCATACAGGTCGTACACCTCTGGCACCTTATCCGCCTTATTGTAGCGTGCCTGAAAGAGAGAAACAATGAAAATTAGTCTTTAAAGGGCTTAAGCTAGCATGATGAATGAATTGCATGAATCATGAAGCAAACCACATACCCAGTTGCGCCCGAACTGATATAAGTTGGAGCTGCCTTGATGGTGTGGCACACCTTCCATTTGGGCACGTTTGTCCTTGGCCTCGTTGTGGAGGGCTAGCCATTGTTTTGAGCACCACTCATCGACCAACACCTCCCAACAATCCATCCGATCCGCACACCATCTCGGAGGCGCCTAAGTTAGCAAATAGAACTTGAGCGCTACGGCTAAGAATTACTAAATGAAGGAACTTATGTAGAGAAGGCCTTAAGAATTACCTTCATGTACTGCTCCTTACTCAGGAACTTATCGCGGCACGCCGGCTTGGTCTTCTTGATACCACGCAAGGCGTAGTAGTCTTGAACAGCCTGCACCCGAGCCTCGTGCCGTAAGTTCTGGAGTAGGCGCTTGCAGACGTTCTCGATAACATGTGCCGCGTCCTCCTCGTATCCCTCCTCACACCTGTAGAATGTCTGCAATCAAATGAGACAATATTGATTAGTACAATTAATAACTAGCTAGTTGAAGATTTTTAAATGTGTAAAGGAGAATACCCAGAACTTCCTGATCACCATGTCTGCCCTCGTGTCGCACACGACACCGTCGATAATCTCATCCGGCGGGGCCGGGGCAGCCACGTAGTGCTCCCAGCTCAATCCAAGCCCTGGAAGCCGACCCTCACCAGGCAACGTGACAAACCCCGGGACGTTGTGCCGGCAAAGAACTCCAAGGGCGGAGTTGGGCCGGCGGACACTATGATGGTGGTCCCAACCCCTGCAGCATGACAAGGCCAACGCATTAGTTATTTGAAGAAACGTGAATGCAGAAGGTACAAAAATATTAAATGCACTTACGTACCTCTCCCCATCAGGGAAAATCAACCACCTCTGCTCGCGGGTCACCGGCACGGACAGGAGCCGTGTAGCACCACGCTGGTAGACGTTGCCCCCCTCCTCCCCCTCCTCATTAGTCGGCTCCCCGCCATCATCAGCATGGCCACTCGGCTCCCCGCCATGCTCAGGCTGACCCGGCCAGGTACCCCATCCAGACGTGTGCTCCTCCGGGGTCTCGTGGGCCCAAGTCTCATCGGTCGAAGGCCCGTCGCCCCGAGGCTCGTGGGCCGAAGACTCGTGGACCGGAGGCTCGTGGACCGGAGTCCGTGCAGCCTCCTCCTCAGATGAGTCCACCCTAGCAGTCACGTGCTCGGGTGAAACAGCTGGGGGTGGCGGCGAGGAAGGCGCCCTAGCAGTCACCGTACGTCCTCTCCCGCGACCACGTGCTCCAACTCCTCTCTTCTTCTTACCTATTCCCCTGCTGGGCACCGCGGTCGACGAAGAAGGGCCCGGCGTTGTCGCCATACTGTCCAGCAACGCTCGGCGGAGAGGTGCGTGTGGAATGGAAGACCTCGCACCACGCGCCGACGAAGAAGGGGCCTCGGCGCGCTCCCGACCAGCGCCCACCATCTTTCAACACCTGCCATGACAAAAAATAAACGAAATTAGTACAACATAAAAAAAGTACCGACATGAATAATAATATGTATATCACTTAAGTGTATCATCATCAAGTACAACATAAAAAAATTGAATACCTGACACTACTAATAATCTCGATCAGTATCATCAATAAATGCATAATCATCATCATCACTATAATCAATGATGGGCTCATAGGGTTCATTGGCATCAACATGTGCAAGGCCACCTTGACGTAATCGGTCAAGCATTGACAGGTCATCCACAGCAGTAACCTCTTCTTGTTCCGGCTCTTCTTGTTCCTCCTCTGGGGTGATGTCGGATTCATTGTCACTGTCTACTTCAATGTTTTGGGGTGAAGTATAGCGGTTCTTGAAACGCTTTTTGGAAAGACGTGTCTCTTGGAAGAATTCTCCTTCATATGTGTCTGGGTTAATGTGAGGTTCATAATCCTCTTCCTTTGGGGGAGAAAGTCTACCACGTGGCGGCACTTCATAAACGACATCCCAACCTTTCAGATTTGGATTAGTTTGGCAGGCCCACGGTAGATAGAATACTTGGGTCGCCTGTTGAGCCATAATATAGACATCAGGAACATCTAAATGAGTGCTTTGGTTGATTTCAACTAGCCCTATATGTTCATGAGTCCTTCTAGTCTCCTTCGGCTGAAACCAATAACATTTGAAGACTACGATATTCGGTGGGTTTTCACCATAGAACAGAAGTTCAGAAATTGCTTCAACTCTCCCATAATACTCGGTACCTCCTTCGCCGATAGCAGATACACAACAATTTGTAGACTTTCGGTCAGCCATAGATAGCTCTTTGCCATAGGTACGAAAGCGATACCCGTTGATGTCGTACTTGTCAAATGAACAGACCTTATAGTCAAAACCATTAGCGACTTGTCTCAATTCGGCGTCCATAGAATCTGAATTTGCCTACAAGTTTAATATGAAAGGATTGTTGCATTATGCACAAATTAGCGAATGAAATGAAATTGTCTAATAGAAATTACCGTTTGTTTGAACCAAGAGATGAAACCGGGATAGCCACCTCCTTGCTTTGCGAGAAGCTCATACTCTTCGACGGAATCCTTTTGGATCTCCGCTCCATACGAGAATATGGCGACGTATCGACTGTATGACATATCCAGGAATAAGAGTAGTTCAAAGGAAATAGAAGTTGCGAAACAATGTACCGAGAACTTACTCGATGTACGACCGCACTTCTATCAGGTTGTTTAAGATATACAACGAAATGGTCCGCCATTCTTCGTTATCCAAAGATACTGGATGTGAAACACTAGCTGGTGTGATATTCCCTTTGAATAGGCTGAGGTTGGATCCACCCTTTTTAGGCTCGCCAGCATTGTACCGAGGCTTCGGATTATGCAAATGATGATTTTTGGCTTCGTAGTGCGCTGTTACGAAGTTTGCCGCCTCCTCTGTGATGAATGCCTCAGCCATCGATGCTTCAATTCTACATTTATTTTTACATTTTTCTCGAAGCGTCTTCTGCATCCTCTCAGTTGGGTAGCACCAACGATTTTGCACGGGCCCCCCCAATCTTGCCTCGATCGGGAGATGCAAAATCAAATGCTGCATTGGATTAAAGAAGCCTGGTGGAAAGATCTTCTCTAACTTGCAGATCAACTCCGGTGCCAACTCTTCCATTTCTTCTAGCACGCCAGGCGATAGTTCTTTCGCACAAAGAACACGGAAGAAATAGCTGAGTTCTACCAGTACTAGCCATTCATCCTCAGGGATGAAGCCACGCAACATCACCGGCATTACCCGCTCAATCCATATGTGCCAATCATGACTATTGAGACCAAATATCTTCAGTTTATCAAGATTCGCTCCCGTCTTTAGATTCGCTGCATACCCATCGGGGAACATCAACTGTTGTTGCACCCACAAGAGAATTTCCCTCATAGCTGGCCTTCCAAGATTGAACCATGCCTTTGGCTTCGTCCAGTTCTGCTTTCCTTTCGGTTCTTTCATGTTTTGTAACGGCCTATCACATAGCGCCTCCAGATCGACTCTAGCCTTAGTATTATCCTTTGACTTCGCATCTATGCCGAACAATGTACCAAAAAGTGCCTCAGCGATATTCTTCTCAGTGTGCATCACGTCGATGTTGTGTGGGCAAAGGAGGTCTTTGAAGTAAGGCAGATCCCATAAGCATGTTTTATGAGTCCACGCGTGCTTAGTATTATACCCCTTGAAGTACCCTGGACGTTGTGGATCTGGCTCGAGAGCGTTTAACTGATCCAGGGTCTGTTGGCCTGTCAATGCAGGTGGTGCAGAGTTTTTGACAACTCTACCCCTGATGAAGTTCTTCTTGTCTTTCCTGAAATTATGGCGAGGATCCAGGAACTGTCTATGCATGTCGAAGCAAGAAAACTTGCGACCGGCCTGAAGCCAACGAAACTCAAGAGCTCCCTTGCATGTGGGGCACGGGAACCTTCCATGCACACACCAGCCAACGAATAGCGCATACGCCGGCAAGTCATGCATCGAGTACATGTACCAGACACGCATTATGAAGTTCCGTTTGCTAAAGGCGTCGTATGTATTGAACCCATTATCCCAGGCTTCATGTACACATTCATATTTTTGCCCGGATAGTTGGGTCCTGGAATTATCAACATCAGGAAAATGTTCTTTCTTTGCATAATCTGTCCGGGGGGAGATTGAGTGGAAAGACAAATACGGGCCAACAACTGTATTGGGCTACCATCATACTAAACACACTGAACCCATCCGTGCTGATGCCGACTCGAGGATGCCTCGGATCTGCCGCTTTGTCAGCATGTAATTCATCAAACTTTTTCCACGCAACACCATCCGATGTGTGTACCATCATCAGATTCCCATCTGCATCTAGTTTGGTTCTTTTGCCTGTTTTGTGCCATGTCATCTGTCTGGCCGTCTCTTCGACTATGAAAAGACGTTGAAGTCTTGGTACGATTGGCATATACCGAAGAACACTAACGGGGATTTTGTTCTGTGTCCTCTCACCCATACCGTTGCCTACCACAATATACCTGGAAGACTTGCAAATGGGACAATAGTTCAAGTCCGCATAGTCAAGCCTAAATAAGGCACATCCTTTCTCACAGGCATGTATCTTCTCATAGGGCATCTTCAATGCACAGAGGATTTTGTCCGACTGGTACAGGTTTGCAGGCATTACATGGCCTTTGGGTAGAAAGCGTCCAAATACTGTCATAATTGCGTCATAGCATTCTCTGCCCAAGTTGAACTGAGCCTTCAGAGCATTACTTGTGAGATGGCATCCAACTGACAAAGCTCAGTGTGCTCGTGGAGAGGACGTTTCGAAGACTCCAACATTTCATTGAAGGCCTTTGCAGATTCCTCCATCTCCTCGTCCGAATCCCGAGCATCATCATAGCCTTGCACCATATTTTCCATCCCGGTACCATGCTCGTCGGTGCGACGACGATCAACCTCAGCTCGGTCACGTTGGGCAGACTCACCATGAAATGTCCACGCCGTATAATCGGGCGTAAAACCACTCTTCTGCAGGTGTTTGCCCATTTCAGCCTCTGTCTTCTTTTCCCAATTGCCGCACCGGAAACAGGGGCACCAGATTTTCTTTTGGCCATTTGCAAATGCGGCTTGCACAAACCCCTTAGTTTTTGTGAACCATTCAGCGCTCCATTTGATCTGACCAGTGTGACCGGTATACATCCAAGCACGGTCACTCATCTTGACTTTCAGAGCTACTGGACACACAACAATTATATATGTAATTCACCATGTATATATTCATTAGTTGATCTACTTTGTCAATTTTATTACGTCCATGCAACCTACACTCTAATAGGTAATGATAGGTCCTAATCCCACCCGTGTATGTGTAGATTGGGTTCATTTTCCCATGCTATGCTCCGGATCCGACGCAAAATTTCGGCAGCACCTCCCCGCTGTTCTCCTGATACACGTCTCTGCAATAAACAGAGAGGATGTGTACCCGGAGAACAACAGGGGAGGCACTGACGAAATATATGCGTCGGATCCGGAGCAAAGCATATGGGAAAACGAACCCAATCTACACATACTCAGGCTGTCCATGGATAGCGTTGGACAATTCGAAAGAATCAAGGTTATAAATATGCAAATGCATGCATATTTATAACTATGACGCTTTCGAATGGGAGACACATATTGGTTACGCATACTGATCATTCAAGACACATATATAGCTAGCTATCAAGTTTCATCGGAATAGATCAAATAATTAATGGGGGAGGAGGACTTGTCATTTGTGCTCACCCACGAACGAAGGGGCATAGCTCGTCAAACGCACGGCGAGGTCGTCGAACACCAAACCTCGCAGCGATGAAACAACTGCACATTTAAAACTACACGATCAACACAATTATATATGATGTTTTTCATAACAAAATTGAAAAATATATGACCTAACTAATAATTCACAAATATATGACCCCATCGGCCTTTGGAAGGCCAAAGAACACCTTTTCGGGAGGTGTCGGTGGTCCGGGTGTCCTGTTGGTGTCGGGGTGCCGTGTCCGGGTCGGGGTGCTGTTTCGGGGTCGGGGGGTCGGGGTGTCGTGTCGATGTCGGGGTAGT